>NC_072402.2:178435000-178670000 GCF_028858775.2 Pan troglodytes
GCGGATGGAGAAACTGGATGCTTGATCGCCCCCAAGGGTTCAGTGCCCCCAGACACACTTCTTCCCCTTGGTCTAGAAGGGGAGAAGACAGGGACTGGGTAAACGGGAGACGGGGGGGTCTTTGGCACAGTTTCAGGGAATTGAGGGCACTAGTGACTGGTCAGGGGTCTGAGCTGAGGGGAAGGAAGTAAAGTCAGGCAGAAAATTCTGAGTGGGAGGAAGTTAGATAGTGGAGTCCCTCCAGCTCTTATGAATCAAATAGTTTTATGTATGAAGGGACAGTGGCAGGGTTGGGTGATAGGCCGAGACTGGGACGTCATATTGAGACATATCTAGACATTGATGAGTCCTCCAGGCTGCACTGGTGATGAGAGGACCTGAAAGGCAGTGTCTGAGGGAGGCTCAGGTCCGGGGCCTCACCTATGCCACCCAGAGCCAGTCTGCAGTGGGAGGGTCGACCTCTTGTTCCAGCCCAGATTTCCTCTTCAGTAACTCATGCTTCCTCTCTCCCCGACCGCACCCCAGTGGAGGTGACTCTGGATCCAGAGACGGCTCACCCGCAGCTCTGCGTTTCTAATCTGAAAACTGTAACCGAGAGAAAAGCTCCCCAGGATGTGCCTCACTCTGAGAAGCGATTTACAAGGAAGAGTGTGGTGGCTTCTCAGAGTTTCCAAGCAGGGAAACATTACTGGGAGGTGGACGGAGGACACAATAAAAGGTGGCGCGTGGGAGTGTGCCGGGATGATGTGGACAGGAGGAAGGAGTACGTGACTTTGTCTCCCGATCATGGGTACTGGGTCCTCAGACTGAATGGAGAACATTTGTATTTCACATTAAATCCCCGTTTTATCAGCGTCTTCCCCAGGACCCCACCTACAAAAATAGGGGTCTTCCTGGACTATGAGTGTGGGACCATCTCCTTCTTCAACATAAATGACCAGTCCCTTATTTATACCCTGACATGTCGGTTTGAAGGCTTATTGAGGCCCTACATTGAGTATCCGTCCTATAATGAGCAAAATGGAACTCCCATAGTCATCTGCCCAGTCACCCAGGAGTCAGAGAGAGAGGCCTCTTGGCAAAGGGCCTCTACAATCCCAGAGACAAGCAACAGTGAGTCCTCCTCACAGGCAACCACGCCCTTCCTCCCCAGGGGTGATGTGTAGGATGAATCACATCCCACATTCTTCTTTAGGGATATTAAGGTCTCTCTCCCAGATCCAAAGTCCCGCAGCGGCTGGCCAAGGTGGCTTCCAGATGAAGGGGGACTGGCCTGTCCACATGGGAGTCAGGTGTCATGGCTGCCCTGAGTTGGGAGGGAAGAAGGCTGACATTACATTTAGTTTGCTCTCACTCCATCTGGCTAAGTGATCTTGAAATACCACCTCTCAGGTGAGGAACCATCAGGAATTCCCATCTCACAGGCTGTGGTGTAGATTAAGTAGACAAGGAATGTGAATAATGCTTAGATCTTATTGATGACAGAGTGTATCCTAATGGTTTGTTCATTATATTACACTTTCAGTAAGGTCTTTGCTTGTTTATTTCACATGAATTTATTGTTCCCTACTTCAAATCACCCATGAAACAGGCACCTGCTCTGTGCCAGAGCCAGAGGGAAGGTGGCACTTCCATTGCATTCTATAGAGCCCGCATTACTTTCATACCAAAACCGGACAAGGACATTACAAGAAAAGAAAGGAAAACTACACGTCCATATCCCCCATGAACTTAGACACAAATATTCTAATTAAAATTTTAGCAAACTGAATCCAGCAATACATTCAAAGAATAATACATCACTACTAAATGTGTTTTTTCTCATATGTGGCTTAATATTCAAATATCAACCAGTTTAACTAACCACATTAACAAACTGAAAAAGAAAACTATATCATCATTTCAATAGATGCAGGAAAAAATTACATCTGTGAGCAAAGAAGCTACACAGATGACAGGCACATGAAAAGATACTCAACATCATAGTAATTGAGACAATTCAAATTAAAACAATGAGATACCATTCCTACCTATTGGAGTGGTAATAAAATTACACAGAATGATCATACCCAGTGTTGGCCAGAATGTGCAGAAACTGAAACTCACACCCTGCTGATAGGAATGTAAAAGAGTGTAAAAATGTAAAAACTATTTTGGAAAACTGTTTGGCAGTTTCTTTAAAAGTAAACAGTCACCTAATGTATGGTCCAGCCATCCCACTCTTAAGTATTCACCAAGAGAAAAGGAACTGCATGTCTTGACAAAGCCTTGTACCTCAATATTCATAGAAGCCTCATTCAGAATAGGTGAAAGGTGGAGACAGCCCAGATACTCACAACGGATGAGCAGATAAACAAACCGTGGTGCATCCACGCATCAGGCGCTCCATGACAGTCAAAAATCAACTCTTTGGGCAGGCAGTGAAGGGTCGTCACACAGCAGCTGTGGGTGCAGGAGGTGGTGGACTCCGTGGTGAAGAGTCTGGACAGAGAGAACATCCAGAAGATCCAGGTGAGCAGCCCGAGGCCCAGCCAAGGCGTGGCCAGGGTGAAAGACCAGAAAGGCGAAGGCTCCTGGCCTTCGAACCTCATCCTTTGAGTGCTATGCCCACATTTAAATATACATGCTTTATTTTAAAGAGCAGTTCTAGGTTCATAGAAAAGTCACATGGAAAGTACAAAGAGTTCCCATATACCCTCTGCCCACACAGGTGCATAGCTCTCCCTACTGTCCACATCCCACCAAGATGGAACATTGTAACTATCAATAAACCTATGTTAACACCTCATTATCACCCAAAGTGTGCAGCTGACATTAGCGTTCACTCTTGGTGTTGTACATTCCATGGGTTTTGGCAAATGGATAATGACATGGATCTATCATCACTGCATCACACAGATGCTTTCTTTGCCCTAAAAATCCTCTGTGCTCTGCTATTATTCATGCTTCCCTCACCACTAACCTCTGGCAACCACTGGTCTTTTTACTATTTCCAGAGTTTTGCCTTTTCTGGAATGTCATATAATTGGAATCATACAATATGTGGTCTTTTTAGATTGTTTTCTTTCACTTTATAATATAAACACTCACATTTTTAAAATCACAGTGATATGCCTGATACACTACTATTGCTTTATTGATTTTATGTAATGTCGATATGCCTGATACACTACTATTGCTTTATTGATTTTATGTAATGTCCAAGTCTGTAGGTACTCAGGTACCTGAGTATGGACAGTGTCAAGAGGAGGAGAGGGATGTGCTTCTTAATGCAGCATTTGCTGAGTGAGAAGAGGTGACCACCCCAGGAGCTGCCAATGTTCAATCTCTTCTGGCCTTAGCCCAGGGAGCTTGAGGGTGATTGAAGTGGAAATCCACAGGGTCTTCCACAGTCCCTTCTCCCCAGTGCTGGTAGAGTGTATCTTAAAGCAGCTGTAGATGGAATACTACTTGGTTAAAAAGAAGGAACAAACTATTGATACATGCAACATTTTGGATGTATCTTGTAGGCGGCATATTCAGTGAAAAAAGTCCATCTCACCAAGTTCATAGGATATGACTCCATTTATATAACATTCTCAAAATCACAAAATTATAGAGAGGAAGAAAAATAAGTGGTTTCCAGGAATTAGGAAAGGGGGAAAGGGTGTGTGTTTTAGTCTGTTTTCACACTGCTATAAAGAACTACCTGAGACTGGGTAACTTACAAAGAAAAGAGGTTTAATTGACTCAGTTCTGCATGGCTGGGGAGGCCCAGGAAACTTACAATCATGGCAAAAGGCAAAGGGGAAGCAAAGCACATCCTACATGGTGGCAGGAGAGAAAGAGAACAACGTGGGACCTGCCACACACTTTTAAACCGTCAGATGTCGTGGAACTCACTCCCTATCATGAGAACAGCATGGGGGAACCACACCCATGACCCAATCACCTTACACCAGGTCCCTCTTTTGACACATGGGGATTATAATTTGACATGAGATTTGGGTGGGGACAAGAGCCACACCATATCAGAGTGATTTATAGATGCACATTGAGGGAGGTCTTCAATAGTGATGGAATAGTATGCTTTTTCCTTGAGACAGGGTCTCGCTCTATCTCCCAGGCTGGAGTGCAGTGGTTTAAGCATAGCTCACTGCAGCCTCGAATTTCCAGGCTTGAATGATCTTCTCACCTCATCCTCCTGAGTAGCTGGGACCACAGGCATGTGCCACCATGCCCTGCTACTTTTTTGACTTTTATTTTTAGTAGAGATGAGGTTTCCCTGTGTTGCCCAGGCTGGTCTCAAACTCTTGGGCTCAAGGGATCCTCCTGCCTCAGCCTCCCAAAGTGCTAGGATTACAGGTTTGAGCCACTGTGCTTGTTCTGGAACAGTATCTTGTTTATGATGGTGGTTACTTGAATTTATATATCTAATAGAATTGCATCCCTGGGATAAATTCCACTTGATCATGGTGTGTTATCTTTTTGCTGTGTTGTTGGAGTTGGTTTGCTAGTATTTTTGCATCTGTGTTCATTCAAGATATTGGCTTGTAGTTTTCTTTTTTTGTTGTGTCTTTGTCTAGCTTTGGTATGAGGGCAATGCTGGCCACATAGAATGACTTAGGGAGAGATCCTGCCTCTACAACTTTTGCAAATAGTTTGAGTAGAAATGGTATTAATTCTTCTTTTAAAGTTTGGTAGAATTTGTCAGTAAAGCCATCAGTGATGTAACCTGTCCCCAAGTCTCCCAGCAATGGGTACCAGCACCAGCTCTGATGAGGGTGGCAGGGGAGTAACGTAGACTCTGAGATTCCTTTGTTATAAATAGGCTTAGTATATTGGCTTTCTCAAATGTTGGTTACAGTAGTAATGAACTGGTCACCTGGACAGACTAGGACCCACTGGTTAGTCAGGACACTGTGGGAAATGGTGATAGCTGAGGTCACACACAAGTTTTCTTCTTCCTGGGTGCTCTGTTACTCCACCTGGAGCTGCTGTAATGGACTGACTGTGTCAGTTGGCCTCTAGCTTGGAGGTGTTGCTTGGAAAAGAGCACCAGCTGCGGTAGTAGCAGTGGGATTTATACTTGCCTTATGTTACCCAGGGGGGTACTGTGGTGTCTCAGGCAATGGGAGGGGCCATAAAATTCCCAAAAGTTTCCGTCTTTTGTGTTAAGCTACTAGGGTAGGTGGAGGGGCAAAACCAGGTGGAGGCTGGGTCAGGCGGGTCCACGTGCTGGCTCTCCACATGCAAGGCAAACAATGGCTCTTGTGGGGGTTGAGGGTGGTTCTCTTGCCACTGGGGCAATGTTCCAGGGAGGGGTGTGGCTGCCTCTATTGCACAGAAGAGTTTACACAGGGAGTGGGGAGTAGCAGGTGGCATAAGCCCCACACAGTCCTACGTACTTGACAAGGCAGACCTCACGCCCACAGTGTTCTACTAGCAGCGGCTAGCTAAGTTCCAGGCAGTTTGTGCTCAGAACTCAAAACTGCTCCAGGTCATAAGCCTTTCTGGCAGAGACAGCAACTGTGGCACTTAGGCCATGCCCTTCCCAGTCTGCCAGCAAAGCCAGGGTGCCCAGCTTCTGCACTCATGGATGCAGCACGCTTTTCACTCACCTCCCACTTCTGGCAAAGAAAGTTCATCCCCACTCGAGAGAATATCATGAATTTTAGTTAGAAGCTTTTCTTAACCTGTGACTGCTGCCTGAATAAGCTGGCCGACTTCTGTGAGGTCCCCTGGGAGGTAGGATCAGGAATGGCTTCCTTGGTCCACACTGGAGGCTGGGAATGCATGCAAGGCTCTTGTGCTGGTGCTCCTAATTTTTTGTTCCCCACTACTCCCTAAACCAGTTTCAGGGCTGGATAGAATTAAGGCCTTCCCCCACGGCCTGTATTGTCAGGTTCCCCGGTAGCAGTGTATATCTTGGGGGCAGTTTATCCCCCCTCACACTTTGAGGACTTAGAGTTTTCTGCCTGACTCACTGTGTAGGCTGCAGCCTGCCACTTCTTTCAAAGAGTTTGTGGTTTCTTTAAGTTTTCCTGTTAAGTTCTTGCCTGCTTATTAGAAAAAAATTCACATTGTGTATGTCTAGACACTATTTTGTCTTTCCAAGTAGGAGAGGCCTGCTAACAATGCCTCTAATCCACCATCTTGGAAAAAAACCTTTTAATTTTAACTGTGGGATTTAGTATGTTTACTTTCAAGGCTGTTATTGATAACTACTTCTTATTATTTTGTTAATTGTCTTTTAATTGTTTTGTATATCCTTGTTCCTTTCTTATTCTCTTATTGCTTATCTTTGCAATTTGATGGCTTTCTATAGTGATGACATTTGATTCCTTTCTTTTTCTCATTTGTGTATCTGCTTCTTCCAGTGAGTTTCATACTTTTGTGTGTTTTCATGATGGGAGATATCATCCTTTCACTTCTAGATGCAGGAAGTGCGTTTAAGCATTTCTCAAAGGCCTGTCTAGTGATAATGAAGTTGCTTAGATTTTGTTTTTCTGGGAAAGACTTTATTCCTCTTTCATTTCTGAAGGATAACTTTGCTAGGTATCGTATTCTTGCCTGACAGTTTTTTCTTTTTCTTTCAGGGCTTTGAATATATTATCCCATTCTCTCTTGGCCTAGAGGTTTTTGCTGAGAAATATGCTGTTAATCTGATGGAGATTCATGTGACTTGATGCTTTCCTCTTGATATTTTTACAATTCTTTCTTTGTCTTTGACTTTTGACAATTTGAGTATAATGTGCCTCAGAGAAGACATTTTGCGTTGGGTCTATTTGGGATTCTTTGATCTTCCCGCATATGAACGTCTTCATCTCTTCGAAGACATGAGAACTTTTCAGCTATTATCTTTAAATCGGGTTTCTATGCCTTTTGCCATGTTTGTACCTTCTGGAACTCCCAACATTTGAGGTTTTGTTCCCTTGATTGTGTCCCATATGTCATATAGGATTTCTTCACTCTTTGATTTTTTTTCTGAGTTATTTCATTTTTTTCTTGAAAGATTAACTGTTTAACTATAAAGAAATAACTAAAAATTAAAAATAGCTTATAAACTTTATTTATATAATTACTGAAGGGAACAGAGTAACTGTTTGTGGTGGTGGACCCAGGAAGGCGGCTCTCAAGTTCTGTGGAGTGCGTATTTCCATTCTCTATGTTCTCAGCACAGACTGTCTGATGTGCAGGAATGCCTGCTTCCAGGTTTAGAGTGCTCCATGGGTTCAGATTTACTGCACATCTCGGTCCAGCTAATGCTCTGATGCTGCAGACTTCTGGGTGGATATGAGAGGATGCTAGTGGGACCCCAGGGATGTGGAGATGCAGGGGCTATTAAGCCATGGTGCAGAATGTTGTCTTGTATTGGGTCTGTTCTCAAAATGATGTCATGCTGCAGTTGATTGGGTCCTGGGGATGTAATATTGCATGAACTCCTTCCGTGGAACAGTGCAGTTACATGGACCCCAGGCAAATCCCTATACTACTCAGGGCCTTTGAGGGCTGAGGGGCTTTCCTGTAGCACGTACTACAGGACTCTGGCATGTGGACTGCTGAGGATCTCTTACTTGCCTTTTCCTCCGATGGAAGTCCCTCCTGGCTCTGAGCTAATCTGACTGGATGCCTCACTTCCCTCTCTGTGCTGCCATCTCAAGCTTTCATGCCTCAGAGTGTTTCAGTTGCTTCCCTTCTGGAGTCCAGCATTTCTTCCCTACACACTATATTCAATGTGTGATTACCTACGTGCTGTTTTGGTTCTTCCTTGTGGAGGAGGTGAGTGCTGGGTGCCTGTAGGCAGCCATCTTGGTCTTTCCTCAGCTTTTACTTGTTTCAATTTCTCCTTCATTTCCAAAAGACAATTTTCCTTGTACATTATTCTTGGTAGGTAGTTTTTGTTGTTGTTTGTTTGCTTGCTTCAGCGCTTTGACTGTATCATCCTACATTCTCTGTTGAGAAATCTGCTAATGGAGCCAAGCCTCATTCAAACTACCATATGTGTTATTTAGTTATTTTATCTTAGTTTCAGGATTCCCTCTTTGTTCTTCACTTATTACAGTTGGGTTATAATAAGTCTTGCTATATTTCTGGTCTGGATTGAAACTTATTGCAGACCTTTGATATTCTTGTATCTGGATATCTATAGCTTTTATTGTATTTGGAAAGTTTTCTGCTGTTATTTCTTTACTCCTTCTATCCCTTTATCTTTCTCCGCTCCTCACAAACTCCTATAATTCAAACATTTGCTCTTTTGATACCATTCCATAGGTCTTATAAACTTTCTCCATTCCTTTTGTACTATTTTCCTCCTCTGATTGTATATTTTCAAATAACCTTAGAGTTCACATATTCTTTCTTCTGTTTGATCAATTCTGCTATTGATACTCTTTAAATTTCATTAATTGTATTTTTAAACTCCAGAATATCTGTTTGATTTTTAAAATAATTTAAATATCTGTTAAATTTCTTATTTTGGTCATTTATTATTTTTATGATTTCATTGAATCATTTGTACTTTCTTGAAGTTCACTGAGCTTCCTTAAAACCATTATTTTAAATATTTTGTCAGGCAGTTTGTATATCCTCATTTTTTTGGAGTTTGGCACTGGGAGTTTATTGTGTTCCTTTAGTGGTATTATATCTCTTTAGTTTTTCCTGTTTCTTTTTGCTTTATGTTGATGTCTGCACATTTGACAAAGTAAAGATTATTCCAGTCTTTGCAGACTGGATTTGTCTGGGAAACATTTTCACCAGTCATCTCATCTAGAAATTTTAGCAAGGCTGTCTGTGATGGTCTGAGGTCAGCGTTGCTGCAAGAGTCCTTTGGCAGGCCAGCCTGGTGCCTGAGTCAGCAGGTGGGAAGAACTGACTTCTAGGTCTGTGGGTTAGGCCTGAAACCTGGATCCCCTTAGGTAGACCTATTGATTGAGTCTGTGGGGATGGTCCTAGAGGCTGTGTCTATGAGGGTGAGCCTGTATCTGCTGGAGCTGCCTAAGGTCTAGATCCACAGGGATGACCCGGTGCTGGTGTGGGCCTTGAGCCTGAGTCTGCAGGGGCTGGATAGGCACAAGGATGGCTCTGGCATCTGGATCCACTGGAATGGGCCTGGAACCTGAGCCCAAAAGGACTGGCCTTGTTCTGGGGCTGACCTGGCAACTGAGACCAGTAAAATGTCCTTGGAGTTGGAATCCATGGTGGCTGGCCCCAAGCCTTTGTCTTCAGGAGTGGACTCAGAACTTCAATTCATAGAATCCTTCCTGGCACTGGAGTCTAATGTACCTGCACCTTGAGTCTGCTGGAGCAGACTCTGGGTCATGGAGCGGCTGAGACTGGTCTAGAGCCTGAGAACATCCTAGTACTGAGGATGGCATGGAGCCTGAATCTGCAGGAACTGGCCTGGGGCCTAGGATTGTCAGTGCTGGCCTTGTCACTGAAGCCACAGTAGCTGTCCTGGAGCCTGTGTCCACTGGTGTTGTTCTTCAGGCTAAATGTATCCGTGCTAAGCTAGTGGCTAGGTTTGAGATGGCTGGCTTGGGTCCTGGGGCTTCAGGGGCTAACCTGGGACTGGTTACACAGGGTCAGGCCACTATTCCTGAAGAACAAATATGCAAAACTCCTCAACAAAATATTAGCAAACTGAATTTAACAAAACTAAAAAGATCATGCACTGTAATCAAGTGAGATTTATCCTAGGCATGCAAGAATGGTTCAACATATGTAAATCAATAAATGTGACACATCACATTAACAAAACGAAGGACAAACACCATATGATCATCTCAATGGAGGCAGGAAATGCACTTTGCAAAATTCAACACTTTCTTCCACCATAAAAACTTTCAACAAATCAGGTATGGAAGAAATGTACCTTATCACAATAAAGGCCGTATATAACAAGCCCACATCTAACAACATACCCAGTGGTGAAAAGTTGAAAGCTTTTCCTCAATAATCAAGGACAAGACAAGAATACCCACTCTTCCCACTTCTTTTCAACATAGTACTAGATGTTCTAGCCAGAGAAATTAGGCAAGAATAAGAAATAAAGGGCATCTTAATTGGAAAGGAAGGAATGCAATTGTCTGTTTGCTAACAACATGGTATTGTATATAGAAATACCTAAACGCTCCACCAAAACCTGTTATAACTGATAAACTAATTCAGCAAAGTTGTAGGAAACAAAATCATATTGTAAAAATCAGTAGTGTTCCTGTACACTAACAAACTATCCAAAAAGGAAATTAATATATAATCCCATTTATAATAGCTACAAAAAATAATACTTAGGAGTGAATTTATTTAAGATGAAAGATCTATATGCAGAAAACTACAAAACATTGATAAAGAAATTGGTAAAAACACAAACAGAAAGTTATTCCATGTTCATAATTCAGAAGATGTAATATTAAAATGTCCATACTATCCTTAAACAATGTACAAATTCAATAGAATCCCTGTCAAAATTTTAATAATACTTTTCACGTAATTAGAAAAAAAATCTTAAAATTTACATGGAACCACAAAACACCCCAAATAGCCAAAGCAATCTTGACCAAAACCAACAAAGCTAGAGACATCACATTACCTGACTTAAATATACACTACAAAGCTATAGTAATCAAAACATCATGTTTCTGGCATAAAAACAGACATGTCAACCAAAGAAGCAGGATATAGAGTCCAGTGAACATCCATGAATTTATAAACAATTGATTAATCAAGATGTATACAACACACAATGGGGAAAGAACAGTCTCCTCAATGAATGGTCTTGGAAAACCTGGATACCCACACGCAGAAGAAAGAATTTAAGAACTTACCTCACACCATGTATAAAAATAAACTCAAAATAAAGACTTAAATATAAGGCCTGAAACTGTAAAAGTGCTACAAAAAAAGAAGGTAAAAGCTCCACGACATAGACCTGAGTAATTATTTTTTGAGTATCACCCCGAAGGCACAGGCAATGAAAGCAAAAATACAGATGGAATAGCATTAAACTAAAATGCTTCTCACAGTGAAGTAAACAGTTAACAAAGTGAAGAGACAACTGTAGAGTAAGAGTAATATTTTCAAAGCATATATCTGATGAGGATAATATCCAAAATTTATAAGGAACGTAAAAACTCAATAGTTAGAAAAATAACACAGTTGTAAAATGTGTTACAACTGTGTTGTAAAAAACCTGAGGAGACGTTTCTCAAAAAACATATAAATGACCAATAGTTTCATTTAAAAACATTCAACATCACTAATCATCAGGGAAATAAAAATTAAAACCACAAGAAGATATTACCTCATAGCTAATAGAATGGCTATCATCAAAAAGACAAAAACTAACAAGTGTTGACAAAACTATGAATCCTGTACATTAATGGTGGGAATGTAAATTAGTATAGCCATTATCTAAACCCGTATGGAAGTTCCTCAAAGACTAAAAATAGAAACACCATTATTATCTAGCAATCCCCCTACTGGGTAAATATCAAAAGATTGAAATCAATGTGCTAAAGAGGTATATGCTGTCCCATGTTCACTGCAGAATTATTAACAAGAACTAAGATATGGAGTCAACCTATGCATCCATCAGTGGATGAATGGAGGAAGAAAATGTGGTATATATACACAATGGAATACTGTTCAATTTTTTTCAAATACAAAGTTATATTCATTTTCAATAAATAGCAAAACAAAGTAGAGTCAGGTTGGGCGTGGTGGCTCACGCCTGTAATCCCAGCACTTTGGGAGGCCGAGGGGGGTGGATTACCTGAGGTCAGGAGGTCAAGACCAGCCTGGCCAACACGGTGAAACCCTGTCTGTACTAAAAAGACAAAAATTACCTGGGCCTGGTGGTATGCACCTGTAATCCCAGGTACTTGGGAAGCTGAAGCAGGAGGATCACTTGAAACTGGGAGGCGGAGGTTGCAGTGAGTCGAGATCGTGCCACTGCACTCCAGCCTGGGCGACAAGAGCAAAACTCCGTCTCAAAATCGAAAAAAACCCAAAAAACCAAAAATCAAAAAAACGAAGTGGAGTCAATGCACTAATTTTTAAATCTAACACAATGCTTAGAACAAACTATGCTCAATAAATAAAAACATTATTATTAATGGAGTACGATTATTCTTGAGATTCTCTACGGTTGTGTGTGTGTTTTAAACAAAACTGAGTCGTAGGTAAAGAAAGACATCCTACAGACACGACTGAGAAGGGCTCAAAGAAAAGAACAGCCAAGGAGGAGTGTCTCCAAATACTAAGCAAAATGAATATGGGATTTTTCAAAGCAGTCTAGAAATCAGAGCTCACTGGGTTTGGAGATAATCCATGTTCAAGGCCTCATAATGAAATCTTTCCATATTTCCAGATTCTTGATATGGAATCTGTCACAATTTTAAGGAGCTTCTGCCAAAGGAAAGGAGATCGCTTATGCTGCCTGAAATGGCCTACGCCTCCTAAATTTCCTTTGACTCTGTCACTAATATAGCAAGGGTTCATTCCAGCAAAGGATTACTACTGAGGACCAACTCCTCTCTGGTTTAGATTTTGCTTTCATAAACACATTGACCCTTGCCAAGGAGAGCTCTAAGTATATCCAATTTCTTTTCTTTTTATCCCTGCTACACAACTCTGGCTACAAAATCTAGGACTCTCACAGCAATGGCAGCATTGGTCAGAAGGTAAGTGCCAGTTCGAACGCAAGAACTCTCTAAAGTTCAATGGTCACAATTTTTTTTAACCACTTCTGCCACGACTTTTTTTTCTCTTTACCTTGCCAATTATTTCTTTTAAAACTCAATCCTCCAAGCTACATTCTGAGCACTAAGTTTTTTGACCAATGCATCTCTGGTATCCTCATCATCTTTTTGCAGATCTATGTCACCTTGTTGGGACCAAATGGGGTATCTATCAGCTCTCTGACCAGCCGCTAAGAAAGAGGAAGTAGCCTCCAACTCACCATTATTTTTTAAGAAGGCCTGTGTAACTGTTGGTAGATCCAAGTTAAATTTTTCCATTAACTGCCGAATGATCTTAATGGCAAGCTCCCACCCCGGTGGAGAAAGTCCCCCTCCTCCTCTGTCTCTCTCCCTCCTCCTCTGTCTCTCCCCCTCCTCCTCTGTCTCTCCTCCTCCTCCTCTTCCCCATTCTCACCCTCCTGCTGTCTTTCTGTCTTCCTCAGGCATGGGCGGATTATCACCACACATTGTTATATGTATTTCAAAATCAGGGCTCTTGATCCACTTGTAGGAATTGCCTTTCCAGGAGTCCTGGACGGTTCTCGCAGTTCAGATTTCCATCTCTCTGCGAGATGCTAACGAAACCATGCCTCTGATCCAATGCCTCCATTTAGCTGTAACAATACGTTAATCAGAACTGCCTGGCATCCTCCTGAACAAGACTTTCAATAGGGCCCAGTATGTTTCACTTCATCCTCAAGTTTTCTCAAGCATCTTCTAAGATGCTTAAGTACTCTTTTGCAGTGGGACTAGGAGCCAGCAGAGGAACAGATATACGTTCTCTCAAGACGTCTCTCCAGCAGAACTTTTCCCCTTTGTTTCCGAGGCCTTGGCTTTTCCCAACATTTCCAGTGTATATGAGCAAGACACAATGCTATCATACACCCCCCTGCAACTTTAAAAAGCAGGAGTAAGCAGTACTTCCAGCCAGGCCACCAAACACCACCATGTACCTGCCTGACAGCCCAAAGCCAGCATTATAGGTAACTCTGGCAGGACTAATCCCCCTCATTGCTCCACCACTGGTCCTGCTAATGACAAAGACTTATATTCCCATATTAGCTTTTACTCAGATAAGCCAGTTTCCTATGCTTGTGGTGGTCAGACGGGGTTTTGCTGTTATCAGAAGGCAGTCCAGCCAAACCCGACTTCCTTCATTTAGCTAATAGTACAGTTCCTGTTGTGTTTTCACGGTTTGCCTTATTTCTGAAAGACTCAGCGAAGCCATAGCAATCATAGGTAGTGGGGATAGCATTACACATTTAACTGTTTCTTTTGCCACATTATCCTAAATGGTTCAAAGCCCTGAGGAAAGTAGTCACTTTATTGGCCACTTTTTCATTTACAATCACTTTAGTGTTAAAAATATTTACCCAGAGGATGGACCTAAGCAACCTGGTCAAGTAGAAAAGGTATAGAACTACACTGTAGATAACACTGGTACACTGGCTACACTTCTTTCTACTTCTCCTGTTTGCCTCTCCCCTCCTCCACACCAACGGTAATTTATTCTTCACACATTATTCTTCATTTCCAGAAGCTGTTATTTCATAGTAATTACTTAAGCAGGAGCGCCAAAATCCCTGACAAGTCATTTTCATCTTGTGTCCAGAATTGGTGGGTTCTTGGTCTCCCTGACTTCACGAATGAAGCCACAGACCCTCACGGTGTTACAGTTCTTAAAGATGGTGTGTCTGGAGTTTGTTCCTTCTGATATTCGGACGTGTTTGGAGTTTCTTCCTTCCGGTGGGTTCGTGGTCTCTCTGGCTTCAGGAGTGAAGCTGCAGACCTTAGCAGTGAGTATCACAGCTCACAAAGGCAGTGCAGACCCAAACAGTGGGCAGCAGCATAATTTACTGCAAAGAGCTAAAGAACAAAGCTCGTCCAGGCAAACTGGTTGCCGGTGCTGGCGCTGGCAGCCGCTTTTATTCCCTTATCTGACCCCACCCACATCCTGCTGATTGGTCCATTTTACAGAGAGCTGATTGGTCCATTTTGACAGGGTGCTGATTGGTGCATTTACAATCCTCCAGCTAGACATAAAAGTTCTCCAAGTCCCCACCAGATTAGTTAGATAGAATGCTGATTGGTGCATCTGCAAACCCCTAGCTAGACACAGAGTGCTGACTGGTGCATATACACTCCTCCCTCTAGACATAAAAGTTCTCCAAGTCCTCACCCGACCCAGGAGCCCAGCTGGCTTACCCAGTGGATCCCCTGCAGGGGCCACAAGTGGAGCTGCCCGCCAGTTCTGCGCAGCACTCCTGCACTCCTCAGCCCTTGGGCACTTGATGGGACCGGACGCCGCGGTCGTGGAGGGTCGGGCCCGCGGGAGCCCACCGTGCAGGTTGGGGGGGCGGGACTCAGGCATGGCGGGCTGCAGGTCCCGAGCCCTGCCCCGCCAGAGGCGGCTGAGGCCTGGCAAGAATTCGAGCAGGGCGCGGGTGGGCTGGCAGTGCTGGGGGACCCCACGCACCCTCCACAGCTGCTGGCCTGGGTCCCGCGAGCGCCACCACAGTCCCGGTTCCCGCCCATGCTTCTCCCTCCACAGCTCCCCACAAGCAGAGGGATCCGGCTCCAGCCTCGGCCAGCACAGACAGGGGCTCCCACAGTGCAGCGGCGGGTTGAAGGGCTCCTCAAGGTGGCCAGAATGGAAGCCCAGGAGGCGCTGAGAGCGAGCAAGGGTCGCCAGCATGTTGTCACCTCTCAGTCTCATACTAAATTTGTTTTCACTGAGTCATGTTATGAATTATATAGTCACTCGCTTAAACATTTCAATGCTTTAACTGTCTTGAAAAATATAAAATAAAAAAATTAAAAAAAAAATCAGAGCTCTCATCCAACTCCCTGGTGGCTTCCGCAGGCATGTTTTTGATGGCTGCTTCATGCTCCTGGGTTTCTTCCTTCACATGTTCTTCAGGCAAAGCTGGAATTCTCTTATTCCATGGTTCCCGGCAATCCTCAGGCTCCGGGTCCTGCTCCGCCTTCTGCTTGAGCGTCTGGGAGCGCAGCGGGGGCTCCTGGGGCGTTCCCTGCTCCTGGCCCCATAGGTTCTGAGGAGCCTTTCTTCCGCGAGCCAGCTTTCCTCCATCGCTTCCCACAGGCTTTGCCCGCGACCGAACAGGGCGAGCAGGCATTTTCCTTCACGTAGGCCTGAAAAGCCACGTCACCCGCATCCCTGAAGGCGGCCCCACCAGCGGCTACGGCTTGGGCTCCACGGCGCGCTCTGCCAGGGACCCTACCCCGCCACCGCCGGTGCCCGAGTGGGCCGCGTAGGCGGGGCCCAGCCCATAGGCCGCCAGCTCCAGCCGCTGCAGCGTTCTACGCGGTCCGGGACGCACTGCGCAGACAGCAAAGCTGCTGGAGGCGTCCCCAGGCTGGGCCAGCGGTGTGGCCTGGGCTCCTGCACCGGGTGGTGCAGCAGCTGCTTGGCTGGGCTGGGCAGCAGGTATAAGGACCTAGAGTTGCCGTCCTCCCTCGTGAACAGAATTGAGGAATGGTTGGGCCTGTTGGGGTCTTTGCCCAGATCCACCGCCTCCACCATGTTTGACGCCGGGCACCAGAGGAGCCGCCCCCTCCCGAGCGCCATGGCACGCACAGAGCGACTGACTGAGCCACTACTGATTTTTAAAAAGAAAATATTCCTCTTATTTATGACAACATGGATGAAGCTGGAGAACATCATGCTAAACGAATAAGCCAGGCACAGAAATACAAATACTGCATGCTCTTAATTATATGTGGAATGCAAAAAAGCTTAACTCAGAAGCAGAGTAGAATGGTGACTACCAGAGGCTGGGGGCAGGGGAGGCAATAGGGAGATATTTGCCAAGGAGTACAAAACTTTTGTTAGATAAGAGGGATATGTTACCATGCAAACGGTAATCAAAAGAAAATAGGAGTGGCTATACATATATCAGACAAAGTAAACTTTAAGTCAAAAGTTGTCCCTAGAGACAAAGAAGGTTATTACATAATGATAAAAGGGTGTATTAAACAGGAAGATAGAATAATTGTAAACGTATATGCATCCAACTTTACAGCACCTAAAGTTAATGTTGAGAGAGAAGAAAGGAGAAATTGACAGCAGTAGAACAATAATAGGAAACTTTAACACTCCACTTTCAGTATTAAATTGAATATCCAGGCAGAAAATCAAGAAATAGTGAACTTGAACAACACCGTTAGCCAAATGGACTTAACAGACATGTACAGAACTTTTCACCCAACAGCAGAAGAATACACATTCTTTTTAAGCTTACAAGGAACATTCTCCAAAATACATCACATGTGAAGCCACAAGACAAGTTTTAACAAATTTAAGGAGATCAAAATTGTATGAAGTATCTTTTCTGACCACAATGAAGTGGAACTAGAAATCAATAACGAAGAAAGGTGGACAATTCACAAATACATGGAAACTAACATAATCTTAAAAACTACTGGATCAAAAAGAGAATTTTAAATACACCTTGAACTGAATAAAACTGAAAAAACATACTAAAAGTTATGGGATGCAATAAAAGCAGTAGTATGAAGAAAGTTTGTAGTGATAAATGCCTAAATTTAAGAAGTGGAAAGATATCAAATAAACAACCTAACTGTACACATCAAGGAACTAGAAAAAGAAGCAGCAGCTAAGCCAAAGCTGGCAAAACGAAGAAAATAATAGGAATTAGAATAGAAAAAAGTTAAACGGAAAGTAGAAAAACTATAGAAAAATACCAAAAATGAAAATTGCCTTTTAGAAAAGAATAAAATTGGCAAACTCTTAGCTATACTAAGAAAAAAAGTAAAGAAACAAAAGCAGAATTAAAGAGGAGACATTACAACAGATCCCTCAGAAATAAAAAGGATCATAAGAGACTATTATGAACAATTATATGCCAACAAATTGGATAACATAGAGGAAATGGGTGAATTCCTAGAAACATACAACCTACTAAGGCTGAACCAAGAATAAATGGAAAGCCGGAACATACCAATTACAAAGATATTAAAGTAGTAATAAAATGCCTCCCAGCAAAGAAAAATCCAAGACCAATTGGCTTCACAACTGAATTCTACCAAACATTCAAAGAAGAAATAACACCAATCCTTCTTAAACTTTTCCAAAAAATAAAAATAGAGGAAACACTTCTAACCGCTTTATGAGTCCAGCAGTACTCTAATACCAAAACCAAACACACCACAAGTAAAGAAAACTACAGACCAATATCTCTGATTAACATACATGCAAAACATCTTTGATAAATTGCTAGCAAACCGAATTCAACAACACATCAAAAAGTTTATACACCATGACCAAGTGAGATTTATCATTGGGATACAAGGTTGGTTTAATACATGCAAAACAATCAATATGATAAACCACATTAAGAGAATGAAAGATTAAAACCACATAATCATCTCTATAGATGCAATAAGCACATTTGATGAAGTTTAATATCCTTTCATGGTTAAAAAATCCAAGGAAAATAGATATAGAAGATGCTGTGGTATGAATGTTTGTGTCTCTAAAGTTCATATGTTGAAACCTAAACCCCAAAGCAATAGTATTAAGAGGTGTGGGCTTTAGGAGATGATTAAGTCAGGAGGGTTTCTCCCTCAAAAATGGGATTAGTGCCTTTATAAAAGAGGCCTAAAAGAGTTGTTCATCCTTCTACCATGTAAAAATAAGAAGATGCCATCTTGAAACAGAGAACAAGCTCTCACCAGACACTGAATCAGCTAATGCCTTGATCTTGGACTTGTCGGCCTCTAGAACTGTGAGCAATAAATTTTTCGTGTTTATAATTTCTTATTTTAAGAGATTTTGCTATTGCAGCCCAAACAGATAAAGATGGCAGGAAATTTCCTCAACATAATAAAGGCCATTTATGACAAGTCCACAAAGAATATCATTATCAATGAGGGAAACTGAAGCTTCTGCTAAGGTCTGGTAAAAGAAAAGGATGTTCCCTCTTGCCACTTCTATTTAACACAGTACTGAAAGTACTAGCAAGAGTAATCAGACAAGAAAAAGAAAGAGAAGCCATACGAATCAGAAAGGAAGAAGTAAAAGTGTCTCTGTTTGCATATAATGTGATCCTTTACTTAGAAAACTGTAAATATTCCACCAAAAAAACTTATTAGCAATAATAAATAAATTCAGTAAAGTTACAAGACATGAAATCAACATAAAAATCAGCTGGTTCTATACACTAACAAAGAAATATCTACAAAGGGAGTCAGGAAAACAATACCATTTACAAAAGCTACAAAATGATAGGAATAAATCTAACAAGGGAAATAAAAGATCTGAACCACCTTTCCAAAGAAAAATTTTTTTTTAGAGATGGGGTCTTGCTATGTTGCCCAGACTGGTCTCAAACTCCTGGCCTCTAGTGGCCTCCCAAATTGTTGGGATTACAGGTGTGAATCACCATGCCTGGTTCAGGTAAAAGATCTGTATACTGAAAACTATAAAACATTGATGAAAGAAATTAAAGAGAACATTAATAAACAGAAAGAAGACCCCATCTCTACAAAAACAAAAAAAATCCTAAAATATTAGTCAGGCATTGCGGCACATGCCTGTAGTTCCAGCTACTGGGGAGGCTGAGGAGGGAGGATCACTTGAGCCCAGGAATTTGAGGGTTCTGTGAGCTATGATCACACCACTGCACTCCAGCGTGGGTGACAGAGTGAGACCTTCTCTCAATAAATAAGTAAATAAATAAATAAATAGAAAGATATCCTGTGTTTTGGTTTGGAAGAATTAATACTGCTAAAATTTCTATATATCCTAAATGATCGATAGGTTTAACACTATATAGAAATTTTAATGGCATTTTCCACAGAAACAAAAAATACTAAAATTTGTATAAACCCACAAAAAGTTTTAAATATCAAAATAATATTGAGACAGAAAAATAAGGTTGGAGCATCATACTTCCTGACTTCAAAATGTATTGCAAAGCTATAGAAATCAAACAGAATGCTCCTGGCATAAAAGCCAACACATAGACCAATGGAACAAAATAAGAAACTCATAAATAAACCCAAGCACATATGGCCAATTAATTGTCAACAAGTTCACCAGGAAGACAAAATGGGAAATTGATAGTCTCTTCAATAACTGATGTGGGTAAAACCGGACATCCGCCCGCAAAAGAAATCTGACCCCTATCTTAACACCACACACAAAAACAAACTCAAAATGGACTAAAAGCTTAAAAAATAATACCTCAAAACATTTAAATTCTAAAAAAAATACAGGAAAACTTCTTGACATTAGTCTGAAAAGGATTTTTTAAAAAATAATTCACCAAAAGCACAAGCAATAAAAGCCAAAATAAGTAAGGGGCATTACATCAAACTAAAAAGCTTCTGCATGCCAAAGGAAACAATCAACAAAATGAATAGGCAGCCAATCAATTGGGAGAAAATATTTGCAAGCCATATATCTTATAAGACTTTAGTACTCAAGATACATAAGGAACTAACACTCAACTCAATAGCAATGAAACAAATAATCCAGTTTTTAAAACGGGCAAAGGTCCTGAATAGACACATCTAAAAAGAAGACATACAAATGGCTAACAGGAATATAAAAATGTCCAACATCATTAATCATCAGGGAAATGACAATTGAAACCATGAGATACCATCTCACAACTGTTAGGATAGCCATTATCAAAGAGACAAGATATAACAGGTGTTGGTGAGGGTGTATAGTAAAGAAAACCCATTGACACTGTTGGAAATGTAGATTGTTGCAGTCATATTGGAAAACAATGTGGAGTTTCCTCTAGAAATTTTAAAAAATAGAACTAATATATGACCCAGTAATCCCTCTTCTGGGTATATACTCAAAGGAAGTGAAATCACCACCTTGTAAACATATATGTGCTTCCATGTTCATTGAAGCATGGTTTACAATAGCCAAGATATGGAAACAAATTGTGGTGGGGAGTGTCATCAAGATGGCAAAACTGGAGATACTAGCCTTTATCCCCCACCAAAGAAAATAAATAGCTATCCAAAAATGAAAATATCTCTAAGAGGGCTCAAAGGCACATTAAAGAATGTGAGGCAACACAGTGGAACAAAAACAATAACAACAACAAAATACAATAAAAAAGGAGGCTATCCACAGAAAAGAACACTGGTGAGACTGGCATATCTGAGACTCCAGGAGATGGCTAGGGTCAAAGAAGAAAGGTGAAAGCTATTGATATCAGCCACATGGCAGGAACCACCATGGTCCCCAGGGGCCTTCTTCAAACAAGACACTGGCATGCTTTGTCACTGAGTTAAGAAACAGACATTTCTGTTGGGGGAACCCCATAGAGGAAGGCACAGCTTCACAACCCTCCCTTACCCAAGAAGCAGCTGCTGTTGAGCCACTTTGGGAAATCACCTGCCTCCTCTCTCAACCTCATGCATGCCATAACCCCCAAGCCTCAGCTGCTCCATGGATGCCCACGCTTCAGAGACTGGAGCCATCACCATACCAAGCTGGTGTACACTCCAGGCCCTGGATCCAAGGTCTCTCTAAGTGTTCCCTGAACCCAGGCACAAGCTGAGCCATCATAGAGAGGCAGGTCCTGACCTGATCCTGAAACACTGTAACTCTGAACACACCTGTGGCAGGAATTGGGGAGATGTATATTAAAGGATACGAAGTCTTAGTGATACAGACGCATGCATCCAGAGATCTGAAGTACAACATGAGGGCTATAGTCAATGATATTGTAGTGTATACTGCAAATTTTCTAAGAGGATAGATTTTAGGGGCTCTTAACCACATGCACACAAAATGATAGATGTTAGTTTGCTTGACTGTAGTAATCATTTCTGTATGAACATGTATCAAAACATTATCTTGTGTACCTTAAATACACATAATAAAAAAGATAAGGCTGAATGTGAAAACTCAGCGGAGACCTTCTATGAGTGCCCCTCCACCTTCCTTGTGTTTCCTCCTGACTGTCTCTTGCATGGAACTTCTATTGCATGCAGAGAATTCATTTTGCTGTTTTCAAATATATGCTGTTGTGCTATTCTTTAAGACTACTACCCATAATAACACTGAGCTTTAAAAATCATTCCCTACTTATAGCTTTTTAGCCTATAAGCGTAGCTTACTAGTGTAAGAAAGAAAGAGAAAAGAAACACCAAAAGTGGCTTAATAATTAAAGACAGGTTTATTTTGGAGAATAAACTTGAGAGGGGCTTCTGGCCAAGTTAGGTTAGAGGCATTTTTTCTTACACACTAAGAGTTTTTAAGGGTTTGATGTGGGACAGCTTATTATAGGCTTGGAATGTTTCTTGTGTTTCTTTGTCTCGCTTATCTGGGAGGGAGAGTTTGTGTGCATTTCCATCCATTTTCCTGAAGCTGCAGGTATACCCCGAGTCTACTTTTAGCTTCCCTATCTTAGTGCACGTAAAGGGAAAGGAATGTGCTTACTAGGGCCCACTGTTTCACTGGGGCCCATTGTATGAGGGTGAAGTTTGGCTGTTACCCAAGAGACTTTCCCCCCTCCCTCTGTGCCCAAGGTGTCTTATCTGTGTTTTACTGTCTGCTCCTTCCGGCTGCTTGTAGTTAGAAGTGATTTCCTTGAAATGCAGGAGGCTAGAAAAGGGGCTGGAAATTAAAGTGGCGATGTTTGACTGACATGACGGTGCTCCTGCTCTGTCATTCTAGACCCTATAGTTATAAAAGGATGAGGGGCAATATTTTTGTTTGTTTGTTTGTTTTGCTACTTCCTGCTGGGGGGGTGGCAGACAGATTTCTGGTTTTGGATTGGCTGAAGGAGCAATGCCATTTGTAGATGTTTTGGGTAGTTGTTTGTGAAATAGCCATGATTCTATTGGTTAAGAATTTTTGAAAAAGCTGAATTAGGTAGGGTAAAAACATTAGTCCTGGGCTTTTTAGCAGCATTTTTTTAGGCCTGATTGGTTGAGATAGAAGCAACTTTTTTTTTTTTTTTCCAATGAGAGGCAGAGGCAGAGGCACATGTTTGGAAAGGCCTATGTGTTATTTTTTGTTAGTAACTGTTATTCCTACTATGAGGATAATAATTAAGCAAAATGCTACAGTAATTGAGATTCTCTGTCCGATATTTTACCCTGAGGGTGCTACCATATACAGTTTTACTGCAAATAGTAAAGTGAGTAAAGCAATTCCTGCAAGGGTGGCATAGTAAATAATTTCCATTAAAAACGTTTTAATATTTGGCTTAAAACGAGAAGTAGAAATGACAAAAAGTATTTGGTGAGACAGAGGTGAGACTGAGTAAGATGAGTAATTTTTACTTACAAACTTATTTTTTGTGCTTTTAGCTTAAGATTATTTATGTTTTGTACATTGATATTTGGGACATTTCTCTGGGCTGTTAGGAGTTGCTTCCTCAGATTTTTAAGCTTTGACTTGAGTGTGATGTATTTAGGAGTTGATTTCTGTAATGGATATAAGTTAAACTGTAGCAAATAGTAAAAACTGAAAAATATTAGGCAAGACTAGAATTTAACAAGAGGTGTGCTACAGTTTTTGAAACATAATTTTCTCTGTTCCATTTTCCATGTCTATTAAAAGACAAGTCATGGTAGGACTGGTTTGCTTTATTATACTTGGCTTAATTATTTGCATACAATTCAGCAAGAATAATTATTTGCTACATAGGCCTTTTAAATTGGCTTTGATGGCACTTTGTTTCATAGAAGGAATTTGAGATAAGACTTTTTGAAGCCAAGCCCAGCCATGGATTTGTACTATTAAACACCTATGAGTTGGCAGAATTCCTTTCCCCTTCAGGTTTTAAGATAACTTGGGGTTCCTGGCCTGCGAGAAACTGACATTCTTTACTTACCACAGGTCAGAAACCCTGTACAGGGGCTGTGTACGCAGAATCTGAGGCCAGTGTCCAAGGGCTATATTGGCTCCATAAGTCAAGTTTGATTCCTTAAAGGAGAGCACACCATTCCAGTCAAAGCCTTGGCAAAATAACCAGTTTCTCCAACTGTGTTCTGTTACAAAAGAAAACAGGTTCTTTTTTTTTTTTTTTTTTGAGACAGAGTTTTGCTCTTGTTGCCCAGGCTGGAGTACAATGGCGCAATCTCGGCTCACCGCAATCTCCGCCTCCCAGGTTCAAGCAATTCTCCTGCCTCAGCCTCCCCAGTAGCTGGGATTACAGGCATGTGCCACCGCGCCCAGCAAATTTTGTATTTTGTATTTTTACTAGAGACAGGGTTTCTCCATGTTGGTCAGGCTGGTCTCAAACTCCCGACCTCAGGTGATCCACCCGCCTCAGCCTCCCAAAGTGCTGGGACTACAGGCGTGAGCCACCTCACCCGGCCAGAAAACAGATTTTTTTTTTTTTTTTTCAGATGGAGTCTTGCTCTGCCACCCAGGCTGGAGTGCAGTGTTGCGATCTCAGCTTACTGCAAGCTTCGCCTCCCAGGTTCACACCATTCTCCTGCCTCAGTCTCCTGAGTAGCTGGGACTACAGGCACCTGACACCACCCCTGGCTAATTTTTTGTATTTTTAGTAGAGATGGGGTTTCACCGTATTAGCCAGGATGGTCTCGATCTTCTGACCTCGTGATCCACCTGCCTCGGCCTCCCAAAGTGCTGGGATTAGAGGCGTGAGCCACTGTGACCGGCCCAGAAAACAGTTTCTTATTGCACTTATGCAAACAACTATATTGGTGTAATTTAAGAATACTTATAACTAGTTTTTAAATTCTAGAGGACTCAGGCAGAGAGAAACACGCTTTAAATCCTGTTTACAGGAATATACTTTACTTAGCTGTGAAAGTCTGTCGCTAGCTTAAGACAAGTTTTCTTGACTCTGAAAAAATAAAATAAGGATTAGCAGTGTTTTAAGCAAAAGGTAAAAACTTGTTTTGGTTTTCTATTAGTTTAGTCCATTTTCTTAAATTTTGCTTGATATTTATAAACATTTTAGCTTTCCATGAATTTTGTACATTTGTTGTTGTTGTTATGAGAAACTCACATTTGACAGCACTTGTTAAAGTCCCGCAGCTTGATTATAAACCATCTTTTGAAAAGAATTAAAACGAAACAATTGTCTGCAAATGACAAAATGTCCAGTTTAGATACAGTTAGAAACACAATTAACAAAGATATTTAGTCATTTTTGTGGCTTACAATAACCCAACATAACAACCTTAATTGTGATTGATAGCACATATTCAGACACTAACGTTAGACATTTCATACAGTTTTGGAACATATGTTAATATTATTCCCTAAAATATAACTTATTAGGCAGTGTTTTGGCAATTTTATGTACCTAAACATGTTAAATAATCCTGTTTACCTTTGTTCCAGATGCTTTAGGGGCCCTTTGCAGGAACTAAAATTTAGGGGTTAGGAAAGACAATTTTGAGACTAAAGTTTGGTTTTGGAAGCCTGTTAAATATGTTTAAAATTTAAACCATTTGATATTATGAAATGGAATTTTAGATTATTATTTTTGTTCATTTGTTTGTTTTGTTTCGTTTTGCCAAAATGATGAGTTAAAAATTTGGAAAAGCAAAAACCATTTATTAGCCCTTTTTATTACATGAAAATTCTGTTTAAGAGAGAAAGTTAAATTTTACCCTTGCATTAGTTTGCTATTAATGTTAACCCTAATTTTAATGAAACCTTATAGACAATTCTATTTAATCTTAACCAGTTTGACTATGAAGTGAGATTTTTACATACCTGTTATAATCCTTGACACATTTTGCTAAAGAGTAGATTAGCATTTTAAGAAAACCTTGTGGTGCTTTTATTTTAGTGTTTAATTTACAGAAAAAAAAGTTATACCCTTTTGAGTTTAATATATTTACACACAGAGTTTTCTTTGCAGAATTAATTTTTATAATGTTTTTACAATTTGCTTAATCCATTAATTTAATTTAATTTTAAGATAACTTATTTTTAAGCAAAATGTACATTTTTGTACCTTCTTATAGTTTTTAACTGAAACACTTTTTACTGTTTTTATGCACCTTGCATGTAAATTCATGTTTAGTAGTTTTCACTACACGTCATAATGGTAACTTTTAGCAATTTTTAACTTTAATGTAAAACCTGTTAAGTTTTTAAAATTATGTGCCAGATGCAGATGAAGTCTGACTTTTTCCAGCGTAGTTAGGGGCATGGTTACTTTGATATGTTTCTGGCCTTATCAATTGTGAAGCAGGTAAGTTGACAGTTTTTAAAGGATAAAGAAGCAGTTTACAACCTTAAAACAGCAAACCTAGTATCTGACCTGCCTAACATATGCCACATTTTTACACCTTGAAGACATTGGTATTTTACCAATAATTCCTAAGACTGTTTTTATTTTTAAATATTAAAGTTACGTGAACTGAAAGGTATCACAACTTTTACTTTTCCCTTAAAAATATTTGATTTAAGCACTTATTTTTCTTAGGCAATTAATTAGAGCTCTTTTTAATAGACATGGCACACATAACACGTGTATAGCTACACAGACAACCAGAAGAAGAACCAGTCGTTGTAAGATTTTTCATTTTTTGCTAATTTCCCTGTTGGATTATTGGCCTTCAGGTGAGGCCCTTTAAGAACAGTGCTAGGAATACCGTTTCCAGGGCCTAACCCTAACAAGCAGAGCCGGAACACAAAGACAGACTTTGAGAGGTACTTATTCACCTCTACTTCCAGGGGTTCCATGTGGAAAACAGAGATTTTTCCCAAAATGGGATTTGTGGTGCCTTTTCTGTTTTCCCAAGGAGTCCCAGGCCACCAGAAATTATTTTAGGGTCTTTTATATATGCACCAAGAGTGGTAAGACAGAGTGGAGAAAAGTAATTTAGGTGACTGAGAAAAAACCTTTTCTAGGAAAACAAGATTTATGAAGAGAAAAACATAAAGGCCTTTTAAGTATACTGAGGTTGTTGTGATGAGTGGAAGCAGCATGTTTGTAGCATACAAGTTATTCAATAATCTTGTGCTGTTGACCTGAAAATGTGTCTTAACTATTCATCAAGGCAAGCCTGGTGAAGCCTTTACTTGTTACTACTTCAACAGTTGGAATTAGTTGCTCTTTTTACTTGATGAAGCAAAACTATACCTCTGAATATTTATGGATGCTTTTTACAAAATCAGGCTTGTGTTCTTAATCCAAATTAGTAAAGTTTTATGGAAGCTGAAATGTAATACAGTAGTCTCCCCTTATCTGCAAGAGATACAGTCCGAGACCCCTAGTGGATGCCTGAAACCTCAGATAGTACTAAACCCTTTATAGTCTATGTTTTTTCAATCTGACAACCAAGGCGGCTACTAAACGACTAAGGGGCAGGTTGTATACAACCTGTGTGGATAAGCAGGACAAAGGGATGATTCACATCCCAGGCAGGACAGAGCAGGAGGATCAAGAGATTTCATCACTCCATGGCTTGTGATTTATTTTATTTTATTATTATTATTTTTTTTTGAGAGGGAGTCTCGCTCTATCACCCAGCCTGGAGTACAGTGGTGCGACCTTGGCTCACTGCAGCCTCTGCCTCCTGGGTTCAAGCAGTTCTTCTGCCTCAGCCTCCCAGGTAGCTGGGAATGCAGGCGCCTGCCAGCATGCCCAGCTAATTTTTGTATTTTTAGTAGAGACAGGGTCTCACCATGTTGGCAAGGCTGGTCTCGAGCTCATGACCTTAGGTGATCCGCCCTCCTCGGCCTCCCAAGGTGCTGAGATTACAGGAATGAGCCACAGTGCCCAATCGGCTTGTGATTTAAAACAAGGTTTATTTCTGGAATTTTCCACATAATATGTTTGGACCAAGGTTGCCTCGGGTAACAAACTATGGAAAGTGAAATTGCAGATAAAGGGAGTTACTGCTGCTGTGCTCTAAAATTGGTGTTTGGGTGATCGGGAGCAGGTAGCCAATGGGAAGAGGTGATCGGGAGCAGGTAGCCAATGGGAAGAGGTGATCGGGAGCAGGTAGCCAATGGGAAGAGGTGATCGGGAGCAGGTAGCCAATGGGAAGAGGTGATCGGGAGCAGGTAGCCAATGGGAAGAGGTGATCGGGAGCAGGTAGCCAATGGGAAGAGGTGATCGGGAGCAGGTAGCCAATGGGAAGAGGTGATCGGGAGCAGGTAGCCAATGGGAAGAGCACTTCTGAGTGATCACCAAAGCAGTTTCTTCAGTGGCCTTTTCACATTCTCCAATGTTCAAGCATATTTTCCACTTTCCATTTTCTATTTCACCTCATTTTGCCTCATCATCTGCCATCCCTGCTTATTTCTTAAGCCTACTGATGGCACTCACTAAATTGTGTTTAGGGCTAATGAATCATTGTTCCTTAATATCCTTTTCAATATGCCACAATTTAGAACACATTTAAAATTTTCTAAAACAATATCCTACTCTGAATATTACCTAATTTCAGCCACATTCCCAACTCTAACTCAGCACAAAGTGCCAGTCTTCCCCAATATCTCCTCTCAATTCCCCACCGCACCTTATAAAACTGGAATCAGAAATCTCACTCTGTCATTGTTCATCTAAGAATAAAAACACTGATTTTAATACTGTTTTACTGGTTTCAGCCTTCTAAGTACATAGGCCTCTAGGTATTCTGCAGATCACTGGTGGTCTTGATAGCCATTCATATATGTTCGTATTATGTTATTTTTCAACTAAATCGCAATTGAAAAAAACATCTTTAATATTATGCCCTTGGATCTGTTACTTCATTACTAATACTTGTGATGCAATAGGACACTTCACCTGTACTAAAAGGGCCAAGAGTAAATGTCTTGTTTTGTTGTTGTTGTTGTTAAACATGTCTACAGAGTTGGCAGTTAATGCTGAATTTGTCAAATAGCTCTTCCAAAATTATACTTGTATTTAAAAAATAAATGGATCTACCTAATTTCTATTCATTTAATTTGCAGTTTTGTCTTATTAAAGTGGTATGTTTTTCAATGTATTTTTTTCTGAAGTTGATCTCTTTACATTTCAGCTATTACTGTATGCAGAAAGAAATTGACTTGTAATCTTTGATTTTTTTGCATTTGTAATGGCTTTGTACTTAAGGTAGGATTACATGTTTACAGATTGTGGGGGGGAAAAAAAGAAAAGTGAAGGGAGAGAAAAGACGGGGCGAGTGGCCAGAGACCCTCAGGATCCGAGTTAACTCGGATTAACTCAGATGCTTTGTTCGGTCAATTTTCAGACTTCTTTTTTCCTAATACAAGCACTTAAGGATAAGCCTTTCTGTAAGAACTGCCTTACATGCATCTTAGTATTTTAAATGTAGTGTTTTCATTCTTCTTCTAGTCTAATTACCTTCAACTTCTATTATTAGTTCTCTTAGAGCCATTAGTTATTTAAAATTGTGTTATTAACAATTTCTAAGTTCATGGGGTTTCCTCTTTTTAAATTTCTCTTTACCTTCGTTGTCCTTCGTGGTGCTCTCCATGGAAACCTGCTTTCTGATCTAGTAAGTGCTTATTCTTTGTGCATGTCCCCAGACTTGAAATCACTGCATAATCCCTAACTGTGTGTGTCCTGGCTTAGTGCATCTAATGAATGACTGAATGAATGCATCTTTGCCTTACCCCCAGGCCTGAAACATCGTCTCGGTCCCCTTCTCAATACCTTGGATCCTTGGAGATCAAGGTCCTGGTTGTTCTGGCAAGTTCAACACAATCTGGCCTCATGATCAGAGTCCTGTCCCTGAACTCAAGACAAGGGAGGGATGGGCAGAATTACCTCATGCTGTGCCAGGAAATATGAGTCTCATGGAGCATTGCCTGTGTGCCTGGGCGAATTCACTGCCTCACTACCCTGTGCTGAGATGATCTCTCTTTTTTTTTTTTTTTTCTGAGATAGAGCCTCACTCTGTCACCAGACTGGAGTGTAGTGGTGCAATCTGGGCTCACTGCAACCTCCCCCTTCCCGGTTCAAGCAATTCTCCTGCCTCAGCCGCCCAAGTAGGTGGGACTACAGGTGCGCACCACCATGCCTGGCTAATTTTTGTATTTTCAGTAGAGACGGGGTTTCATCACGTTGGCCAGGATGATCTCGATCTCTTGACCTCGTGATTCACCTGCCTTGGCTTCCCAAAGTGCTGGGATTACAGGCATGAGCCACTGTGCCCGTCCAATCTCTCTTTCAGGGATAGATGCTCACTCTCTCTTGCAGCTCTGCCTGCCAGACTAAGCCTGAAAATATCTCTGCATCTGGCATTCCTTTACCACCTATGTGGGGCACAGCCCAGAACAAAGTCCCTCCAAGTGTACCCTACTCTCTTTCCATTATCATTTCTCTGGTCTGAGATAGATGTTTATGACCTGCCAATAAATGCAGAGACTCAAAGTCCAGTGCCCATACTCCTCATTCATACAGCCATGTTTAGGGAGGCTCTAGGGAGAAACGCACAGTTTGACATCGTTCATGGAGAGCCTCTCCATGGCTCCTGCGCCTGAGACAGCTGGCCTGACCTCCAAATCATTCATCCACCCCTGCTGTCATCTGTTTTCATAGTGTGAGATCAACCCACACGAATATCCATGGCTTTTGTGCTCATTTTGGTTCTCAGTTTCTACGAGCTGGTGTCAGGTAAGCCTTTCAGTTTGGACTGTTGTTTTTCTCCTTGTTGAATAATATTTTGAGTTCATTCATGACAATGATCTCAGCACAGTGAGATGCAGGAATCTTTGGTGCTTGCATTCTCCAGCTTCTCCTGGCCTCAGGCTGGAAACTACCAATGCCAGGAGCTGTGGGAAGCACAGGGCAGCAGGAATTGAGGAAGACTCCTTGGGCTGTTTCTCAAGGACTTGGGCACTATCACAGTAGCCCAGAATAATGGGAGCAGGCCCTGGGAGCAGGGAGGGAACACATCGAGAACGCCAAGGTAAACACATTGTTCTCCCCCGGTGGGCTGTGGGGCTTAGGCAGGGGAAGTCTCTAATAAAATCCCCAGGTTTTTGACTTGGGTGCCTGGGTGGAAGGTGGCACTGTTTAGGATGTTTGGAGAAAAAGACAATGTGTCCAGTTATGCACATGCTGAGTTAGAAACACCTGTAGTTATGGGGTAGAGCACCAGACCTTTAAGTGAGGAATAAGTTGGAACCTGGCACAGTCTAGGCAGAAACCCACTCTTCTTTCTCCTTCTAGTAACCATCAAGACAAAGCCTGGTGTGTAGGATATTCAGTAATCAAATAAATTTTGCAAGGAGAGATGGGGCTGGAGTAGAACACTGGATTCTGGGTGGTCAGTGTTAAGCCACAAAAAGTTCGTTTGACTGTGTTCACTTTCTGTCTGGAACAGTTCCATCCTGCTATTTGTCTGCCTGTGACTGTTTTGCTAAACGAAGCCAACAAAACAGAAATAAGGGGATCAAAATCCATGTGTGCTCAGAGGGCGCGGTGGCTCACACCTATAATCCCAGCACTTTGGGAGGCTGAGGCGGGTGGATCACCTGAGGTCAGGAGTTTGAGACTAGCCTGGCCAACATGGTGAAACCCCATCTCTATTAAAAACACAAAAATTAGCCGGGCGTGGTGGTGAGCGCCTGTAGTCCCAGCTACTCGGGAGGCTGAGGCACGAGAATCGCTTAAACCCAGGAGGCGGAGGTTGCAGTGTGCCAAGATCGCGCCACTGCACTCCAACCTGGGTGACAGAGTGAGACTTTGTCTCAAAAAAACAAAAACAAAAAACCACAATCCACGTGTGTTACTCACAAGACAGCCTCCGTTTAAGTCCATCCTCACCTATTTTCTGACAAGCCTTTCTGTCTGCTTTCTGTTTCTGCATGAGGCAGCAGGGCATGCTGGAAATGACCTTACAGGAAGTAACACTATTTTTAAAACTTTCCTTTTCTCTATGAGCTTGTGGCTAATAACTTCTATTAGCATCAGTTTTTGCTTGTGATGACATAGAGATAATAAGATCACATCTGTGACATTCCTGTGGCTGAAGGGCTGCTGTGTGGATTGCGTGAACTCGTGCATGTAGAGCGTCCAGCACGGAGCTCCACTGGGGCACAGTAGGTTGCAACAACAGACAGTGTTATTCCTTGCTTCTCCCCAGGGGAAGGAGTAAAGGGAGACGCTGTCGGCAAGACAAATGACAGCAGCAAGGCTGGCCGGAGAGACAGACATATACTAAAAACTGTTTGCCTGGCTTGAGAGTCTCACACAGCCTTGAAGGCAGCACTCACAGCAGCCCAGCTGACAGGCTGGGTCCCAAAAGCTGATCTAGAGCAAGGGCCTTTCTGCAGGTGGTTTGTTTAGCAGACCGTTCTCAGAAACAAAAGTGACAGGGTGCAGAGAGTGAAGCCAGTGGGAGGAAAGCCATAGAGGGTGCGCTAATGAGCAGGTTGCCGTGGTGGCAACTGGGACCCAGGCCTACTGGGTCCTTTGGAGGAACTGTATAGATGATGGCTCAGGATCTTTCCAACATCCACTGCTTCCTGTTCCCCACTGGGTGAGATGTGTCCCCCCCGGGACTATTAAAATCGCAAACCTTCTTGGCCACCCTGTGCCTGGGCTGAGGAGGTTCCAAAGGTTGCAAGAAGCCATCAGCAGAGAGGCAGAGGCCAGGCTCCAGGGGTGGAGCTGTCAGCAGGCAGGCAAGTGCCCATCCCATTCCAGGGGGACTCAGGGTTGGGTGGTGAGGAGCAGGGCCTCAAGATCTGCTACACCAGGTCAGCAGCTGGTCAGACACCAGGCTGCAAAGTCACGCCTCACTTAATAATACTCTTAAAGATGCATGAGTGAAATACATTTCAGCAAGATTTACAAAATGTACTTAAACTTAGAAATAATTAGTGCTAAAATTAAAAATATCCACTTATCTGGAAATTCACACATGGGATCCACTTTGCCTCTGATGCACATGCAGATCCCACACACAAGTATATCCATATACCATAAATGGATACATGTGAATCAATCAAGAGACACTGCCAATCAAAGGGGGTGGGTACTTAGAAGGTGAAGGGAGTGGGCCTCCATTGTTTGTGGTCTCTCTAAGAAGAACTCTAATCATACAGAGTTGTAAGTGTGATTTACACCAGAAAAATTACTTAGTTGACCACAAAACCAAGAAGCAAATGCAAAAAGAAAGTAGCGCTCACCATTCCTAGGCATAATCCCTGTCTGTGGAGCCCATTCTCCGTGCTGGGCATGGGGAATCCTGTGCTGAGGGAAACACACACACTCTGTCCTCATGAAGCTGAAAGTCGTGCAGGGAAGGCTCGCAGAAAACAAACAATTATGTCACTTGCAGCAAGATGAAGACAGTTTCAAGTGAAGATCAAGACAAAGCTGTACCAAGAAAATACAAACAAAACAAAACAGGTAAGCCATGTTGATAAAGCACTAGAGTGGGGGTGTCCAATCTTTTGCCTTCCCTGGGCCATTTTGAAAGAAGAACTAACACTAACGATAACTAATGAATGAAAAAATATCACAAAAAATCTTACAATGTTTTAAGAAAGTTTAAGAATTTGTGTTGGACCGTATTCAAAGCCGTCCTGAGTCTCAGGCAGCCCACAGGCTGTGGCTTGGACAAACTTTTGCTAGATGAAGTACTATTCAAGCACGAAATAATAAAGTGGAAAAACATAAAATTATTACCTGGAGTAAAAGGTAGGTGTCATGGAAAAGATATGTCACAACATCAGTGCACTAAAGGGCAAATCTCTGAAATAAAAACTACAAAATCTCCTCACTGTGTCACACCATGTCCTTCAGAATATGGCAGAAGTCTACTTAAAAAAAGAAGCACAAATAAATGTGCTTCAGCGGAGAATATATATTCCTTCCTTGTATCCATAAAACATTTACAAGATGTAATCATCTATTTGAAGGAAATGAATTTTCCCAAATTCGATATTTTATGGCCACTTACTCCCCTCCTGGGTCATTAAAAAAGGTTTTTAGCATAGAAGATGCAAAGGGGGTGGTGTGAGTGTTCATTAAGCAGATGGGCAGAGAGGAGAGCACGTGGAGATAGATTCTCCTCCAGTCAGGGAGTCTGCATTTGGAAGGTGCCTCTCAGGCCCCTGAATAACTCATCCCCAGAGACAGGGTTTCCTCAAGTTGAATGTGGGAATATTGATAGCACATACCTTACCTCATCTCACATGAGATGTGTGTGAGAACCGAGTGAAGTAACTGACATGGAAGCATTCTCGCAAGTGTAAGATGTGCAAATGCAAGTCATCAGGTTTAGAAAGAAGACTGATGGATCCCCCACCCCATACCCCACACATCTCCACCCACCAGAGCCCTGAGAAGGACTCAAGTGGATTTTGCTCAGTTGTCTGTTATGTTTCCTCCTATAGGACAGTGGCAAGTGACTGGACCCGGCAAGTTTGTCCAGGCCTTGGTTGGGGAGGACGCGGTGCTCTCCTGCTCCCTCTTTCCTGAGACCAGTGCAGAGGCCATGGAAGTGCGGTTCTTCAGGAATCAGTTCCATGCTGTGGTCCACCTCTACAGAGATGGGGAAGACTGGGAATCTAAGCAGATGCCACAGTATCGAGGGAGAACTGAGTTTGTGAAGGACTCCATTGCAGGGGGGCATGTCTCTCTAAGGCTAAAAAACATCACTCCCTCGGACATCGGCCTGTATGGGTGCTGGTTCAGTTCCCAGATTTACGATGAGGAGGCCACCTGGGAGCTGCGGGTGGCAGGTCAGTTGTTTATTTATGACTGAGTTGTCTTGTAAAGTCATGCTACCATTATCAGCTCTTAAAAGTATTTCAGATAATGAAATAAAACAGACTTTCCAGATTCTGACATGATGTAAAAAGGCTTCGGTGGGGATCACTGACCTGAGGTTTCTGGAGATGAGCCTGGCCCTGCCACCACACAGGTGGGATCATGACGCAGAACACAGCCACCTGCACCTGCCACCACCTGACAGGATACAGAGGAAAGCCACTCCCAGTGCTGGTGAAATGAGAGTGATAATGCCTGTCATATTTCAATTTCTTTTATTTTCTTCTTCTTTTTTCTTGACTTCTTGTGTGTTACTAAACTTTTTTTAGGATTCCATCACAGCTTATTCTTAGTCTTTTTTTAGTATAACATTTTGTAGTGTTTTCTTAGGTGCTGCTCTAGGTGTTATGATATTCATATATAATTTATCACAATCTACTGTATCAACATTTTACCACTTTGAAGTGTGGAAACTTCATTTTCATTCAGAGCCCTTCAAACTCCACAATTTAAAAATAACATTGCCTTGAGTATTTCTTCTATATACATAAGCACTATATCAGATAGTGACTTAATTTCTGTTTAAACCATCATATATAATTTTTATTTTTATTTTTTATTTTTTAGTTTTCTTTGAGACAGTCTTGTCCCGTCACCCAGGCTGGAGTGCAGTGGTGTGATCTCAGCTCACTGCAACCTCCACCTCCTGGATTCAAGTGACTCTTGTACCTCAGCCTCCTGAGTAGCTCAGATTACAGGCATGCGCCACCACACCCAGCTAATTTTTTTTTTGTATTTTTAGTAGAGATGGGGTTCTGCCATGTTGGCCGGCTGGTCTCAAACTCCTGGCCTCAAATGATCCCCTGCCTTGGGCTCCCAAAATGCTGGGATTACAGGTGTGAGCCACCACACCCAGCACGTATGTGATTGTTAAACACTAATAAAATGGAAAATCTATTGTAGTTTTCCTTATTCTTCTTTTTCTATTGCTTTTCTTCTTTCCTAATATTCCAAGATTCTTTCTTTTATCATTTCCTTTCTGTTTGAAGAATTTCCTCCAGCCATCCTTTTAGGATAGGTCTGCTAGTGACAAATTCTCTTAGTTTATGTTTATCTGAGAATAAATATGCAAAAGATTTCCTCTTTATTTGTGAATAATGGTTTTGCCAGATATAGAATTTGTGAGTTTCTTGATGGTTATTTTCTTTCAGCAGTTGAAAAATGTGCTACTTCTTTCTGGCCTTGAAGATTTCTCATGAAAAATCTGCTGTCATTGGTGTTTCTTTATTTTCAGAAATTTAATTATGATCTATCAAGGCATGAGTTTCTTTACATTTCTCCCATTTGGTGTGCTCTCAGCTTCTTGAATCCGTAGTTTCATGACTTTCACCTCATTTGATTAGATCAGCCATCATTTCTTTAAATACTCTTTCAGCTCTCTCTCTTTCTCCTCTCCTTCTGGGACTATGATGATATAAATGTTGATATTTTGTTATTGTCTCATAGGTCCTTGAGGATCTGCTTTTCCTCTTTAAAAAAATATTTTCCTCTCTTTTCATGCTGGTTAAGTTTCATTGTTGTATCCTGGAGTTAAAAATTTTTTTTTTTTTTTTTTTTTTTAATGAGATGGAGTCTCGCTCTGTCGCCCAGGCTGGATAGAGTGCAGTGGCGCGATCTCACTCACTGCAAGCTCTGCCTCCTGGATTCATGCCATTCTCCTGCCTCAGCCTCTGGAGTAGCTGGAACTACAGGCACCTGCCACTACACCCGGCTAATTTTTTTTGTATTTTTAGTAGAGATGGGGTTTCGCCGTGTTAACCAGGATGGTCTTGATCTCCTAATCTCGTGATCCGCCCGCCTTGGCCTCCCAAAGTGCTGGGATTACAGGCCTGAGCCACCATGCCAGGCCAATAATTTTATTTTCTGTCATCTCCACTCTAGCATTGAAGCTACCAAGTTAGTTTTTGTTTTTGCACTTTTTTCTGTTATATTACTTCTGATTTGTTTTTTATAACATCTATGTTTTTTGTTTTTTAAAATTTTTTGAGAGAATTCATAATTGCTTTTTGAAACATTTTAATAATAGCTATTCATGTTGGTCTTGGCAATCACATGATTGTCTATTTTCATTCAAGTTGATATTTAATTGGTTCTTGGTATGATGGGTAATTTTTAGTTGAAATCTAAATGGTTTAACTATTGTAAGATACTCTAGACCCTATGTAAAGCTTCTGTTTTGCAGGCAGTCACCATGTTTAGATTTATGGCTCAGGTCCAAGTCTATTTTTGGTGGTTGTGGCTCCAAATACAATTTAATTTTCAGAGACTTTACTGTGTTATTTTGGTCTACTTTGCTTAACTGATGTCACTGGAGATTCTGCTCATCCTTTCTAGTACTAACTGTGGCAGTAAAAGGTGTTTTCCCATGTTGCTCCTCACTGTTTCTTGTGAGAGAGGTGATCATCTGGCATAGTGGGAAAAAGTACTTTTCCCCTGGTCTCCAGTCAATGGAGCTTATGATCAATTCTTTTGCCAGCACCACTTTGTATATCATGTATTTTCAGCCATTTAGGGGTGGAAAGATTCCCGCTGGGCCACCTACTTCTGCTGGAGGTGGGAGTGGGGGAGTGGTCATAGGATGCTCAGCTGCTGTGTTTTTTTTCTACTCCTGGGGTCCCTAGTCAGTCCTCCTTAGTCTTTCCACTTTTCAAAATGCACCTATGCTTGCCTCATTTCTAGGGTTTATGATTTTACTTAGAGAAAGGAGCAAGGAAGAGAAGTCTACATCATCTTACTTGAGCCCCCTTCCTTGGTGCTTACACCACCATCATTCTTTCATTAATTTATTGACTAACAAACATTTATTAGGCTCCATGCACTGATCCAGACCCTGGGGAATGGCAGAGAACAACACTCAGAGAGGAAGTTCTGTTTGGAGTGGTTAAAAGGCAATATTAAATCATAAAATTGAAGTCAACCACATAAGAGGTACTTTTGCGTATTTCCCAAGTCACAAATCTGAATGTCACAATAAACCCTTCCTTGATGTTCAGTCCTATTGATTCAACCTCTCAAATAGATTCTGCACCTGCCGTTCCCCTTCTCAGAGCCCTCCTCCTCCCCAGCCCTTCTTTTCTCTCACTGGAGTCACTTCAGTAGTTGCATGGCGGGTCACTCTCCTCCGGAGTGTTCTCTGTGGTCCCTCCTCCATGCTGCTGCCTGGAGACCTCTCTAACATACAGGCCTTGCCATAACTCCCACCTGCTGGAAGCTGGTAAGAGCCCTACTGGTCTACAGTTCTTAAAGTGGCTGTGGGCAAGTCCACGTTGCTCAGGTCAGTGAATGTACGACCTCCACGGCTTGCCTTGTGCCTTTTTCAGATCTTGTCTCACACCCCTACTCTCTTATACATCATTATCTGGAATATAAATATTCATGAGTCCTTGAAATCACTGTGGCATGTTAACTTTTCACATTGTGGTTTGTACTTGCCTCTTTTTGTCTAAAATGCTTCCCCTCTCCCAGACCTGACCACAACAAAACTCCTATTTTCTGACACAGAAGGGTGCAAATGTCATCTCCAGGAAGCTGTGCCTTTCCCTGACAGTTAAGCACTCTTCTCTGTGCTAACCTGACTATGCTTTCATAGTTTCCATTTCACTATGAAATGTATTTTATACAGTTTCCTCACTATTTGATCAATGAGTTTCTCATTAGAAGGGGCTGTGTCTTATTCACTGCATCCTATTTCATACTTAGGAATATCCAGGCATATATAGTGGCTGCTAAATAAATGTTGAATGAACATAGACCATGGAAGGGCTTGCAGTAGTAGCATGAGTGGATGTGTGTGTAAGAGAGAGAGAGAGAAAAGGATGTGTGTGTAAGAGACAGAGAGAAAAGGATGTGTGTGTGTGAGAGAGAGAGAGAGAGAAAAAAGGATGTGTGTGTGTTATGGGTACAGGCTTGATGAACCAGACTCAAAATGCTGTAAGCTTGAAATTTGGTCTTTGCTTTCATCTTTCCCTGCTTTCTTCCCAGCACTGGGCTCACTTCCTCTCATTTCCATCGTGGGATATGTTGACGGAGGTATCCAGTTACTCTGCCTGTCCTCAGGCTGGTTCCCCCAGCCCACAGCCAAGTGGAAAGGTCCACAAGGACAGGATTTGTCTTCAGACTCCAGAGCAAATGCAGATGGGCACAGCCTGTATGATGTGGAGATCTCCATTATAGTCCAGGAAGATGCTGGGAGCATATTGTGTTCCATCCACCTTGCTGAGTGGAGTCATGAGGTGGAATCCAAGGTATTGATAGGAGGTGAGTGGGGAGAAGGAGGAGCAAGGAATGGGTGTGTGCATACGTAACCCAGGGTAGAGCAGCAGCTTGTGTCTGGGATTGTTGTATAGTACCATCCAGCTTCAATGATTTGTTTTGAGAGTCAAAGATTGATGAGGTATAAAAAACAAAACCAAACATTTGATGAGGCAGAAGTAGAATAGTTTACAATTTCAAGGCAGTAGAATTAAGTATTTCCTTCACCACACAATACCCCAATGGTGCAACACTCACAACTCAACACGTAACAAAACTTAAGGAAATTAACTCTAGGACTAAGAAAATAATTGTTTCTTCATTTTTAGAAAACGTCGTTGCTCCTTCATGAAGCAGAATAAAACTGTAGAAAATTTCAGAAAGGATTTACAAATAGTAGGAAAATTTACATAAACTAAAATGCTTCCAGAATCACACTCAATGTAAAAGGATTGAATTTGCCAGTTAAAAGATAAAGAATCTCAGACTGGATTTAAAAATCTCATCGCTTGAACCCAGCAGGCAGAGGTTGCAGTGAGCCGAGATGGCACCACTGTGCTCCAGCCTGGGTGGCAGAGCAAGACTCCATCTCAAAAACATAAAAATAAAAATAAAAATAAAAATAGACAAATACTAAAAATCTCAATTGCAATTCATAAGAGGAAAAATGTAGCACATATCAGCTATTCATCGAAAATAAAAAATACTCGAGAAATATTAATCACGAAGAATTGAACAGATATATTAGTGTCAAGAAAAGGAAGACAAAGTTTTAAGAAAAAGGGCATTAGGGATAGAGTTATTTCAAAAACATAAGTTCACTCAGTATAAGAATATGAAAATTTTAAATATATATATGTACCTTATACATGTAAAACATAGAAAATATCAACAGAAATAAGAAAAAAGGTCATACTTCGAGTTCTAAAGTTGATTAAATAAGTAGACAAAATGAGTAAGAATATATAATATTTGAACTAAAAATTAATAGGTCTGAAATAACGTATTTTTGGAGATGGCACTCCAGGTTTGTAGAATATACAGTAATTTTTACCATACTTGGAACTTTTATAAAATTTTACCAGATATAAACACATACAATGGTTTTAAGAAAATTTTCAGACATAGATATCATGCACACGAAATTCTCTAATCATAATTTAATAAAGTCAAATGACCACAGCAAAAGATAGTTTAAATTCTTATGTGTTTGAAAAATTTTTAAACATTAAAATAACTGAGAAATTGAAGAAAGCATAGTGATAGGTAGAAAATTCTTAAAACTGAATGATAATAAAATTACAATCTATTATAATGTGTAAAATAGAACTAATATAGTTTTCTGAGTCAAAATTTTATCTGGCTGGGCGCAATGGCTCACGCCTGTAATCCCAGCACTTTGGGAGGCCAAGACAGGTGGATCACCTGAGGTCAGGAGTTCAAGACCAGCCTGGCCATAATGGTGAAACCCCGTCTCTACTAAAAATACAAAAATTAGCCAGGTGTGGTGGCGGGTGCCTGTAATCCCAGCTACCTGGGAAGCTGAGGCAGGAGAATTGCTTGAACCCGGGAGGCAGAGGTTGTGGTGAGCCGAGATCATGCCACTGCACTCCAGCCTGGGTGATAGAGCAAGACTCCATCTCAAAAAAAATATATATATATATCCTTTAATGCTTAAATGTTCTTATTAGCATGAAATAGCTGAATATTGATATTAGGCATCAATATATATTTCAGAAAACAGCAAAAGAAAGTGGAAGAAATCCTAAAGATATAGAAATATGGAAATATAAAGACAAATAGTGCACATTAATACATCTAAAGTTAGACGGTTTGAAGTGTTATTAAAATAGATAAACTGGCAACATCAGTTAAGAATAAAGGAGAAACAGCACAATTAAGGCAGGAAATAACAAGAAGGCACAACTAAAGATTTAGTAGAGATTTGTAAGATAAACTGCTTTGAATAACTTTTTCCTTTTCTATTGAATATGATGAAGTGAAAGTTTTCATAGAAAAATATAAAATACAGGACAGGCGCAGTGGCTCATGCCTGTAGTCCCAGCAGTTTGGAAGGCTGAGGCGGGCAGATCGCTTGAGGTCAGGAGTTTGAGACCAGCCTGCCCAACATGGAGAAACCCCATCTCTACTAAAAATACAAAAATTAGCTGGGCGTGGTGGTGTGTGTCTGTAATCCCAGCTACTTGGGAGGCTGAGGCATGAGAATCACTTAAATCCAGGAGACAGAGATTGCAGTGAGCTGAGATCGCCCCACTGTACTCCAGCCTGGGGGACAGAGTGAGACTTTGTCTCAAAAATTTTTAAAAAAGAAGAAAAAAGTAAAATACAAAATCCGAAGGAAAGATAGACCACCTGACTAATTTGTAACCATGAAAGAGGTGGAGTCAGCATTAAAAAGTCTTCCCACAAGGAAGACACAAGGCCCACATTGTTTTATATACAAAGTCTACCAAATATTCAAGAAAAGAGAAAATGTATCTTTCAGGAAGTCGGCCAGAGAGCAGAAAAATAGGAAATATTAAACTCATTTTATTGAGTCAACATAATTTTGGTGTCATAAGAGAAATGGGCAATTCAAAAAAGGAAAAATTTTTACCAACATTACTCATAATTGAAAATGTAAAAATCTTACCAAAAATTTTGCAAGTAGAAAAGTCCACAAAAACATATATCATGACCAAACTTATCCTGGAAAAAAATGTTAGGTCAACATGGGAACATATATTAATGTAATTATAACATAATTCGTTAAAAGAGATAAACTATAATTTTCTTAGTAGATGTAAATAAAACAGATAACTTTCAACATCTATTCATCATGATTTCAACACTTGCAAATCTAGAAATAGAAGAAAAATTTTTTATCAATCTAGAAATAGGAGAGACTCTGCTTAATCTGATGAAAAGATATCTAAAGATACTTGCAGCAAACATCATATAAAATAATAAGCCACCTAATTTTTTAAATACATACCGAAAACATTATACATAATGTGTCATTTAAAATCATAACATAAGGAGATTGCATTAAACACTTCTGTTCCACATTATATTAAAGTACTGTTACTATTAGCAACCACTTCAATAAGGGAAGAAAATGTAAAAGTTATAACTTTTAGAAAGAAAAAAATTAAATGGCCATTGTTCACAGTTTATATGATGATATAAATGGAAAATTTAGAAAAATGTACAGACAAATTCTTTCAACTCATAAAAGAACCCATCGTGTTCATGAAAAATGAGAGGAATAAACAAAATCAATTGCATTAGTAAACACCAGCAAAGGAAGAAAAACACATGCCATGTACAATAACAATAAAAAATATGTTAACCAGGAATAAGTCTAATAAAATGTTTACAAAATCTTATTGAAGGTTATTATAAAACTGTATTAAAAGACACTAATGAAAACTAAAATAAGAGAACAAACATAACACCTTTCAGATAAGAAGATGCATGTTTTTAAAGATATCAGTTCTCCTAGAATTGCTGTACAGATTCAATACAATTCCATAGAAAAATCTCAGCACATTTTTTGGTTTGTTTGTTTTTTGAGATGAGCTGTCACTCTGTCACCCATGCTGGAGTATAGTGGTGCAATCATGGCTCATTGCAACCTCAATTTCCCATGCTCAAGCAATCCTCCCATCTCAGCCTTCCAAGTAGCTGGGACCACAGGTGTGCACCCCCATGCCTGGCTAATTTTTTTTAATTTTAAATATTTTTATAGATGGGGGGGGGTCTCACTTTGTTGCCTAGACTGGTCTCGAACTCTTGTCCTTAAGAAATCCTCCCGGCCAGGCGCGGTGGCTCATGCCTGTAATCCCAGCACTTTGGGAGGCCGAGACGGGAGGATCACGAGGTTAGGAGATCGAGACCATCCTGGCTAACATGGTGAAACACCATCTCTACTAAAAATACAAAAAATTAGCCAGGCGTGGTGGTGGGCGCCTGTAGTCCCAGCCACTCAGGAGGCTGAGGAAGGAGAATGGCGTGAACCCGGGAGGCAGAGGTTGCAGTGAGCCGAGATCGCGCCACTGCACTCCTGCATGGGCAACAGAGCAAGACTCTGTCTCAACAAAACAAAACAAAACAAAACAAAGAAATCTAAAGGAGAAAAGAATAAACATTACCTTAAAAAAAAAAAAAAAAAAAAGAAATCCTCCCACTTTGGCCTCCCAAACTGCTGGGATTATAGGCATGAGCCACTGCACCTGGCCCAGAGTTTTCTTAAAGCCTAACAAGTCAATTCCAAAGTTTATGTGGCAAAACAAATAGCCAAGAATTGCTAAGATACAGTGGAATAAGAGCAAGCTAAGAAGCTTAGTCTTATCTCAGAGACATATCCCAAAACTTTGAAGATTAAGCCAATTAAAATTATTGGCACAGAGATAACCCTATGGATCAATGAGAGAGAACAAAGAGCCCAGAAACAAATCCAAGCTTGAACATGAGGTACACAGAGGTGACCTTGCATGTGTGGCAGTGTGTAAAGCAAGGTCCACTCAACAAACATTGCCAGCAGAGTCAACACCTGCTTAGAAGATGACATTGAACTTCTGCCTCATTAGACACAGACACACACACACACGTGTGTGTGTGTATATATATATATATATATATATATGAAATCCAGATGGATCAAGACGTTTACAGAAATGCAAAGCTTTAAATCTGTGGAAGAAATGAGAGAAAAATGTTTTCATCTTGGGGTACTGGGGGATTCCTTAAATGGGCGTAAAATTGCCTTACCTGCTTAGCTATCACTAAGGGTCTGTGGGACTGTTTTTCAGAGACGTTTTTCCAGCCCTCACCTTGGCGCCTGGCTTCTATTTTACTCGGGTTACTCTGTGGTGCCCTGTGTGCTGTTGTCATGGGGATGATCATTGTTTTCTTCAAATCCAAAGGTAAGTGAGAGAGAGAAGCACGGGCCCGTACCTTCTTCATGGTTCCAGTGGAGCTGATATCAGGCTGCCCTCACACACCTCTGGGCTCTGCTCTTCCAGCCCTAGGCCTACAGGGGCCACCACCTGAGGCACAGGGAACCCAGTCTTCAGCCTCCTCTGTGCTGGCCTGAAATGGCTCCTTCAGAAAATGCCAGCCTCTGCCAATCCCTTTCTACTTTACATGGAGCACAGGATAAGCACATAATTGATTTTCAGTACATAAAGAGTTCACATAAATTTCCACCAACAGGCTGAGTGCTGTGGCTCGTGTCTGTAATCCCAGCACTTTGGGAGGCCGATGTGGGAGGATCACTTGAGCCCAGGAGTGTAAGACCATCCTGGGCAACATGGCGAGAACTCCTCTCTACAAAAAAATTTTAAAAAATAAAATAAAATAATTAGCCGGGTGTGGTGGTGCGTGACTGTGGTCCCAGCTACTCAGGAGGTTGAGACGGGAGGACGGCTTGAGCACAGGAGGTCAAGGCTTTAGTGAGCCATGTTCGTACCACTGCACATCAGCCTGGGCGACAGAGTGAGACCCTGACTCAAAAAATAAATATATAAAAATAAATAAATTTCTACTAACGACAACAAGAGACAATAAGAAAATTTCAGGGTGGTTGCAAAGACTTCATAGAAGAGGAAATAAAACTGACTGACTGAGATAAAATGATAATCTCAGTAAGAGTCTTCACCCTAGAACAAATTTCCTCCTCCTTGGGAGTGACACTTCCCCTTGGGGGTGAGGCCACCCCCGCCTCCCCTCCCAGCCGCCTTCTCCCATCTCCATCCCCACCTCCACAGCATCCCAGCTGTTGTCCCTCTCCTTAGCATGCACCTTCCTGATCTCTTGCTCCACCCCAGAGAGCCACACTCCGTGCAGGGGCTGGGGAGACGAGCACATATAAGTGTCCTAGGAGAGGCCCTGCCCTTCACACCTGCAGCTTGTCCCACCTGTGCAAGGAGCCAGCGTCATGTTTGTGCCTTGCACACTCCTGTGTCCACCACTGAATATACCGTTTCTGTTTCAGGGAAAATCCAGGCGGAACTGGGTGAGTATGTGTCATGTCCTGAGCCTCCCACACATGGTTCTCCCGGGTCCCTCCCTGATCCACAGTTTGAGCCTCTGGACGACCCTGGCTGCAGGCTGGACAGGAAGCACCGGCAGGTGGAGGAGAGCACCTGCTCGCTCTCTCCATCCACTGCTCATGAGTTACCCCTCGGACATCTGGAGGGCTTAGGATAGGCCCCGGGGCCTGGGAGTCCCCACAAATTGTCTGTGCCTGTTGCCCGTTGGTTTGCTGTGTGTGTGGTGGGGGGAGGTGTTGATCCTGAGCTCTGAGGGTGTGTGGGCCACAGTGAGGAACCTGAGAAAAATTTGTGGGTGATCCTCGACCTCCCCTGGCCTGATGCTTTGAGACTTTATCCAGTTCTGTATCAACCACTAAATAGTCTGCTTTTTGTTTCGTGGAAACTCCAGGATAAACTGGGTGAGAGTGTTATCACTCGCAGGGATTTCCTCCCACGCCCTCCCTGGGACCCTGCTCTGTGACGTCAGCCTCTTACGTGTTTTTTGTTTTTGTTTTTGTTTTTCAGACTGGAGAAGAAAGCACGGACAGGCAGGTAAAAGAAAATATTCCTCTTCACACATTTATGACTCCTTTCCAAGTCTCTCGTTTATGGATTTTTATATCCTGAGGCCCGTGGGTCCCTGCAGAGCCAAGCTTGTGATGGGAACTCTGAAACTGCAGATTCTGGGGGAGGTGCATTTTGTAGAGAAACCCCATAGCCTTCTTCAGATCTCTGGAGGGCCCACAACACTCAAAAATGGTCCCAATCCTTGGTCTCTCCCTTCTCCCTGCGCCGTTTCCCACGTGAGCACTGAACTGCCTGCTCTCTCTGCTTGCTTTCAGAATTGAGAGACGCCAGGAAACACGCAGGTACCAACGCCTGAGAGGGTGACAGTGGGCATGCAGTAGGAAGATGACCAGTGACAGATATGGCGCCCATCCAGCTTGTAGACAGCAAATCTGTGATGCCCCAATCCACCCCAGGGTGCAGCTGCCTCTAAATACACTTCTTGGCCCAGGACTTGGAGGGAAAAGCGTAGGGACTGGGTCAGCTAGGAGGGGTCACAGGCAAGACGCCAGGGAACTGAGGGCATTAGTAGCTGGCTTCTAGGGGTCTGTGCGAAGGGGAACGAAGTGAAGTTAGCAGGAACTGGTGGGTGGAAGGAAGCTGAATCCTGGAGTCACTCAAGGTCTCACAGAGTCAAATAGAGGGCTTACGTGGGAGGGCAGTGGTAGGGCTGGGTGATATAGAGGAGTTGAACATCTCATGGTTGAGCATCTCCAAGCATCAGTGAGGCACGGGGGCTGCCCTGGAGAAGGTACATGGCTGGTGGGATAGTGGGACTGGCCGGATCCTACCCGGAGCCAGTCTGCAGTGGGAGGGTCGACCGCTTGTTCCAGCCCAGATTTCGTCTTCAGTAACTCATGCTTCCTCTCTCCCCCACCGCACCCCAGTGGAGGTGACTCTGGATCCAGAGACGGCTCACCCGCAGCTCTGCGTTTCTGATCTGAAAACTGTGACCCATAGAAAAGCTCCCCAGGAGGTGCCTCACTCTGAGAAGAGATTTACGAGGAAGAGTGTGGTGGCTTCTCAGGGTTTCCGAGCAGGGAAACATTACTGGGAGGTGGACGTGGGACAAAATGTAGGGTGGTATGTGGGAGTGTGTCGGGATGATGTAGACAGGGGGAAGAACAGTGTGACTTTGTCTCCCAGCAATGGGTATTGGGTCCTCAGACTGACAACAGAACATCTGTATTTCACATTCAATCCCCATTTAATCAGCCTCCCCCCCAGCACCCCTCCTACACGAGTGGGGGTCTTCCTGGACTATGAGGGTGGGACCATCTCCTTCTTCAATACAAATGACCAGTCCCTTATTTATACCCTGCTGACATGTCAGTTTGAAGGCTTGTTGAGACCCTATATCCAGCACGCGATGTATGACGAGGAAAGGGGGACTCCCATATTCATATGTCCAGTGTCCCGGGGATCAGAGAGAGAAGACCCTGCTTAAAGGGCCCCACACCACAGACCCAGACACAGCCAAGGGAGAGTGCTCCCGACAGGTGGCCCCAGCTTCCTCTCCAGAGCCTGCGCACAGACAGTCACGCCCCCCACTCTCCTTTAGGGAGCTGAGGTTCTTCTGCCCTGAGCCCTGCAGCAGCGGCAGTCACAGCTTCCAGATGAGGGGGGATTGGCCTGACCCTGTGGGAGTCAGAAGCCATGGCTGCCCTGAAGTGGGGACGGAATAGACTCACATTAGGTTTAGTTTGTGAAAACTCCATGCAGCTAAGTGACCTTGAACAAGTCACAACCTCCCAGGCTCCTCATTTGTTAGTTACGGAGAGTGATTCCCGCCTCACAGGTAAGATTAAAGAGACAATGAATGTGAATCATGCTTGCAGGTTTGAGGGCACAGTGTTTGCTAATGATGTGTTTTTATATTATACATTTTCCCACCATAAACTCTGTTTGCTTATTCCACATTAATTTACTTTTCTCTATACCAAATCACCCATGGAATAGTTATTGAACACCTGCTTTGTGAGGCTCAAAGAATAAAGAGGAGGGAGGATTTTTCACTGATTCTATAAGCCCAGCATTACCTGATACCAAAACCAGGCAAAGAAAACAGAAGAAGAGGAAGGAAAACTACAGGTCCATATCCCTCATTAACACAGACCAAAAATTCTAAATAAAATTTTAGCAAATTAAACTAAACAATATATTTAAAGATGATATATAACTACTCAGTGTGGTTTGTCCCACAAATGCAGAGTTGGTTTAATATTTAAATATCAACCAGTGTAATTCAGCACGTTAATAAAGTAAAAAAGAAAACCATATGATCATGTCAATGATGCAGAAAAAAAGTTTCATAAAGCCACCATCATTACTGATAAAACCTGTCAACAAGGAAGATACACAGATGAAAAATAAGCACAGGAAGAGATACTTAATGTCATTAAACACTAAGAAAATGCAAACTAAAACCACAACAAGATACCATTACCATCTATTAAAGTGGCTAAAATTACAAAGCCTGACAATAGCAAGTGTTGGTGAGGATGTGGAGGGAAGGAACTCTCATACACTGCTCATGGGACTGTCAAATACTATGGTCACTTTGGAAAACAGTTCAGTAGTTCCTTTAAAAGTTCAACAGTCACTAACCATATGATCCAGCATGGCCTTCTAATTACTTTTCCAAGAGAAAAGGAAATCTGTGAATGTTCATAGCAGCTTTATTTGTAATAGCCAAAATTTGAAAACAACACAAAGTTCACCAATTGATAACAAATGATGATATATCCATGCAAATAAAGTGCTACTCGGAAATAAAAAAGAATATTGTTATACACACAAAATCATTAAATCTCACAGAAATTATTACAAGTAGTGCTTGCTTTGGCAGCACGTTTAGTAAAATTGGAATGATACAGAGATTAGCGTAGCCCCTGCACAAGGAGGACGTGCAAATTCATGAAGTGTTCCATATTTTAAATTTAATTTTACGATAAAGAAAAACATTGGAGGGCTGGGCGCGGTGGCTCACGCCTGTAATCCCAGCACTTTGGGAGGCTGAGGCGGTTGGATCACAAGGTCAGGAGATTGAGACCATCCTGGCTAACATGATGAAACCCCGTCTCTACTAAAAATACAAAAAATTAGCTGGGCATGGTGGTGGACACCTGTAGTCCCAGCTACTCGGGAGGCTGAGGCAGGAGAATGGCGTGAACCCAGGGGGCGGAGCTTGCAGTGAGCCGAGATGGCGCCACTGCACTCCAACCTGGGCAACAGAGCAAGACTCCGTCTCAAAAAAAAAAAAAAAAAAAAAAAAAAAAAGAAAAGAAAAGAAAAGAAAAGAAAAACATAGGAAGGATCTGGCAAGATGTCTGAATAGGAACGCTCTGGCCTGCCAGTGAGACCAATGCAGAAGGCAGGGGATTTCTGCATTTCCAACTGAGGTACCCTGTTCATCTCATTGGGACTGGTTAGGCAGTGGGTGCAGCCCATGGAAGGCAAGCAGAAGCAGGGTGGGGCGTTGCCTCAACCCAGGAAGTGCAAGGAGTGGGGGGCCTCCCTCCATCAGCCAAGGGAAGCTGTGAGGGACTGTGCTATCTGGCCCAGACACTACGCGTTTCCCATGATTTTTGCAATCCACAGAACAGGAGAGTCCCTCATGTGACTACACCACCAGGGCCCTGGGTTTCAAGCACAAAACTGGGTGGCTGTTTGGGCAGACACTGAGCTAGCTGCAGGAGTGTTTTTTCATACCCTAGTGGCACCTGGAACCACAGCAAGACAGAACTGTTCACCCCCTGGAAAGGGGGCTGAAGCTAGGGAGCCAAGTGGGCTCACTCAGCGGGTCCCACTCCCACGGAGCCCAGCAAGCTAAGAGCCACTGGCTTCAAATTCCTGCTGCCAGCACAGTAGTCTGGAGCTGACCTGGAGCTTGGTTGGGGGAGGGGCATCTGTCATTACTGGGGCTTGAATAGGTGGTTTTCCCCTGACAGTGCTAAGGAGGCCTGGAAGTTCGGACTGGGCAGAACTCAACACAGCACGGCAAAGAGGCTGTGGCCAGACTGCCTCTCTAGATTCCTCCTCACTGGGCAGGGCATCTCTGAAAGAAAGGCAGCAGTCCCAGTCAGGGGCTTATAGATAAAACTCCCAACTCCCTTGGACAGAGCACCTGGGGGAAGGGGCGGCTGTGGGTGCAGCTTCAGTGGACTTAAACGTTCCTGCCTGCTGGCTCTGCAGAGAGCAGCAGATGCTGACAAGGAGGGCTCTCCCAGCACAGCACTCGAGCTCTGCTAAGGGACAGAGTGCCTCCTCAAGTGGGTCCCTGACCCCTGTGCCACCTGGCGGGGAGAGACCTCCCAACAGGGGTTGACAGACACCTCATACAGGAGAGCTCTGGTTGGCATCAGGCTGGTGCCCCTCTAAGATGAAGCTTCCAGAGGAAGGAGCAGGCAGCAATCTTTGCTGTTCTGCAGCCTCCACTGGTGATACCCAGGCAAATAGGGTCTGGAGTGGACCTCCAGCAAACTGCAGCAGACCTGCAGAAAAGGGGTCTGACTGTTAGAAGAAAAACTAACAAACAGAAAGCAGTAACATCAACATCAACAAAAGGATCCCCACACAAAAACCCCAACCACAGGTCATCAGCCTCAAAGATCAAAGGTAGATAAATCCACAAAGATGAGGAAAAACCAGCTTAAAAATGCTGGAAATTTCAAAAATCAGAATGCCTCTTCCCCAAATGATCATAACTCCTGTCTAGTAAGGGCACAAAACCGGACAGAAAATGAGTTTGAAAGAATTGCCAAATTGACAGAAGTAGGCTTCAGAATATGGGCAATAACAAACTCCTCTGAGGTAAAGGAGCATGTTCTAACCAAATGCAATGAAGCTAAGAACGTTGACAGAAGGTTATAGGAATGGCTAACTAGGATAACCAGTTTAGAGGAGAACATAAATGACCTCATGGAGCTGAAAAAGACAGCACGAGAACTTCGTGAAGCATACACAAGTATCAATAGCCAAATCGATCAAGAGGAAGAAAGGATGTGAGAGACTGAAGAACAACTTACTGAAATAGGGCATGAAGACAAGATTAGAGAAAAAGAATGAAAAGGAACAAACAAAGCCTCCAAGAAATATGGGAGTATGTGAAAAGACCAAACCTATGATTGATCAGGGTCCCTGAAAGTGATGGGGAGAATGGAACCAAGTTGGAAAACACACTTCAGAATATTACCCAGAAGAACTTCCCCAACCTAGCAAGACAGGCCAACATTCAAATTCAGGAAATACAGAGAATGCCACAAAGATACTCCTCGAGAAGAGCAACCCCAAGACACATAATCGTCAGATTCACCAAGGTTGAAATGAAGGAAAAAATGTTAAGGTCAGCCAGAGAGAAGGGTCAGGTTACCTACAAAGGGAAGCCCATCAGACGAACAGTGGATCTCTCTGCAGAAACCCTAGAAGCCAGAAGAGAGTGAGGGCCAATATTCAACATTCTTAAAAAAATTTTCAACCCAGAATTCCATATCCAGCCAAACTAAGCTTCATAAATGAGGGAGAAATATAGTCCTTTACAGACAAGCAAATGCTGAGGGATTTTGTCACCACCAATCCTGCCCTACAAGAGCTCCTGAAGGAAGCACTCAATATGGAAAGGAACAACTGGTACCAGCCACTGCAAAAACACACCAGAATATAAAGACCAACGACACTATGAAGAAACTGCATAAAGGAATGTACAAAATAACCAGCAAGCGTCATGATGACAGGATCAAATTTACACATAACAATATTAACCTTAAATGTAAATGGGCTGACTGCCCCAATTAAAAGACACAGACTGGCAAATTGGATAAAGAGTCAAGACCCATCGGTGTGCTGTATTCAGGAGACCCATCTCACATGCAAAGACACACATCGGCTCAAAATAAAGGGATGGAGGAATATTTACCAAGCAAATGGAAAGCAAAAAGAGCAGGGGCTGCAATCCTAGTCTCTGATAAAACAGACTTTAAAGCAACAAAGACAAAGGAGGGCATTAAATAATGGTAAAGGGATCAATGCAATAAGAAGAGCTAACTATCCTAAATATATATGCACCGAATACAGGAGCACTCAGATTCATAAAAGAAGTTCTTAGAGACATACAAAGAGACTTAGGCTCCCACGCAATAATAGTGGGAGAGTTTAACACCCCACTGTCAATATTAGATCAACGAGACAGAAAATTAATAAGGATATTCAGGACTTGAACTCAGCTCTGGACCAAACAGACCTAACAGACATCTACAGAACTCTCCACCCCAAATCAGCAGAATATACATTCTTCTAAGAACCACATAGCACTTATTCTAAAATCGGCCACATAATTGGAAGTAAAACACTCCTCAGCAAATGCAAAAGAACAGAAATCATAACAGTCTCTCAGACCACAGTGCAGTCAAATTAGAACTCAGGATTAAGAAACTCACTCAAAACCACAGAATTACATGGAAACTGAACAAGCTGCTCCTGAATGACTACTGGATAAATAACAAAATTAAGGCAGAAATAAAAAAGTTATTTGAAACCAATGAGAACAAACACGCAACATACCAAAATCTTTGGGACACAGCTAAAGCAGTATTAAGAGAAAAATTTATAGCACTAAATGCCCACAGCAGAAAGTGGAAAAGATGTAAAATTGACACCCTAACATCACAATTAAAAGAACTAGAGAAGCGAGAGCAAACAAATTGAAAAGCTAGCAGAAGACAAGAAATAATTAATATCAGAGCAGAACTGAAGGAGATAGAGACACAAAAAACCCTTCAAAAAAATCAATGAATCCAGGAGTTGGTTTTGTGAAAAGATTAACAAAATAGACCACTAGCTAGACTAATATAGAAGAAAAGAGAGAAGAATCAAATAGACACAATAAAAGATGATAAAGGGGATAACACCACTGATCCCACAGAAATACAAACTACCATCCAAGAATACTATAAACACCTCTATGCAAATAAACTAGAAAATCTAGAAGAAATGGATAAATTTCTGGACACATACACCCTCCCAACACTAAACCAGGAAGAAATCGAATCCCTCAATAGACCAGTAACAAGTTCTGAAATTCAGGCAGTAATTAATAGCCTACTAACAACAACAAAAAGCCCAGGACCAGACAGATTCACAGACCAATTCTACCAGAGGTACAAAGAGGAGCTGGTACTATTCCTTCTGAAATGATTCCAAACAATAGAAAAAGAGGTACTCCTCCCTAACTCATTTTATGAGGCCAGCATCATCCTGATTCCAAAACCTGGCAAAGACACAATAAAAAAGGAAAATTTCAGGTCAATATGCCTAATGAACATCTATGCGAAAATCCTCAACAAAAATCGGCAAATAGAATCCAGCAGCACATCAAAAAGCTTATCCACCATGATCAGGTGGGCTTCATCTCTGGAACGCAAGCCTGGTTCAACATATGCAAATCAATAAACATAATCAATACATAAAGAGAACAAATGACAAAAACTACATGATTAGCTCAATAGATGCAGAAAAGGCCTTCAATAAAATTCAATGCCCCTTCATGTTAAAACTCTTAATAAACTAGGTATCGATGGAAGGTATCCCAAAATAATAACAGCTATTTATGACAAACCCACAGCCAGAATCATACTGAATGGGCAAAAACTGGAAGCATTCCCTTTGAAAACTGGCACAAGACAAGGATGACCTCTCTCACCACTCCTATTCAACACAGTAATGGAAGTTCTGGCCTGGGCAATCAGGCAAGAGAAAGAAATAAAAGGCAGGAAATCAAATTGTCTCTGTTTGCAGATGACATTATTGTATATTTAGAAAACCCCATCGTCTCAGCCCAAAATCTCCTTAAGCTGATAAGCAACTTCAGTGAAGTCTCAGGATACAAAATCAATATGCAAAAATCACCAGCATTCCAAATCAATAAATGTAATCCATCACATAAACAGAACCCATAACAAATCCACATGATTATCTGAATAGACGCAGAAAAGGCCTTTGACAAAATTCAACACCCTTCATGCTAAAAACTCGCAATAAACTTGGTATCAATGGAATGTATCTCAAAACAGTAACAGCTATTTATGACAAACCCACAGCCAATATCATACTGAATGGGCAAAAACTGAAAGCATTCCCTTCGAAAACCAGCACAAGACAAGGATGCCCTCTCTTACCACTCCTATTCAACATAGCATTGGAAGTTCTGGCCAGGGCAATCAGGCAAGAGAAAGAAATAAAAGGTATTCAAATAGGAAAAGAGGAAGTCAAATAGTCTCTATTTGCAGATGACATGACTGTATATTTAGAAAACCCCATCATCTCAGCCCCAAATCTCCTTAAGCTGATAAGCAAGTTCAGCAAAGTTTCAGGATACAGAATCAATGTGCAAAAATCACAAGCATTCCTATACACCAATAACAGACAAACAGAGAGCCAAATCATGAGTGAACTCCCATTCACAATTGCTACAAAGAGAATAAAATACCTAGGAATCCAACTTACAAGGGATGTGAAGGACCCCTTCAAGGACAACTACAAACCATTGCTCAAGGAAATAAGAGAGGACACAAATGGAAAAGCAATCCATGCTCATGGATAGGAAGAATCAATATTGTGAAAATGGCCATACTGCTCAAAGTAATTTATAGATTCAATGCTATCCCCATCAAGCTACCACTGACTTTCTTTACAGAATTGGAAAGAACTACTTTAACTCCATATGGAACCAAAAAAGAGCCCGCATAGCCAAGACAATCCTGGGCAAGAAGAACAAAGCTGGAGGCATCATGCTACCTGACTTCAAACAATACTACAAGGCTAGCTACAGTAACAAAAACAGCATGGTACCGGTACCAAAACAGATACTTAGGCCAATGGAACAGAACAGAGAGGCCTCAGAAATAACACCACACATCTACAACCAACTGATCTTTGACAAACCTGACACAAACAAGCAATGGGGAAAATATTCCCTGTTTAATAAATGGTGCTGGGAAAACTGGCTAGCCATATGCAGAAGCCTGAAACTGGACCCCTTCCTCACACCTTATATAAAAATTAACTCAAGATGGATCAAAGACTTAAATGTAAGACCTAGGTCCATAAAAATCCTAGAAGAAAATCTGGGCAATACCATTCAGGATGTAGGCATGGGCAAAGACTTTATCTCTAAAGCACCAAAAGCAATGGCAACAAAAACCGAAATTAGAATTTCTCTGATGACCAGTGATGATGAGCATTTTTTCATGTGTCCGTTGGCTGCATAAATGTCTTCTTTTGAGAAGTGTCTGTTCATATCCTTTGCCCACTTTTTGATGGGGTTGCTTGTTTTCTTCTTGTAAATTTGTTTAAGTTCTTTGTAGATTCTGGATATCAGCCCTTTGTCAGATGGATAGATTGCAAAAATTTTTTCCCATTCTGTAGGTTGCCTGATCACTGTGATGGTAGTTTCTCTTGCTGTGCAGAAGCTCTTTAGTTTAATTAGATCCCATATGTCAATTTTGGCTTTTGTTGCCCTTGCTTTTGGTGTTTTAGTCATCAAGTCTTTGCCCATGCCTATGTCCTGAATGATATTGCCTAGGTTTTCTTCTAGGGTTTTTATGGTTTTAGGTCTAAAATTTAAGTCTTTAATCCATCATGAACTAATTTTTGTATAAGGTGTAAGGAAGGGATCCAGTTTCAGCTTTCTACATATGGCTAGTCAGTTTTCCCAACACCATTTATTAAATAGGGAATCCTTTTCCCACTGCTTGTTTGTGTCAGGTCTGTCAAAGATCAGATGGTTGTAGATGTGAGGTGTTATTTCTGAGGCCTCTGTTCCATTCCATTGGTCTATATATCTGTTTTGGTACCAGTACCATACTGTAGCCTTGTAGTATAGTTTGAAGTCAGGTAGAGTGATGCCTCCAGCTTTGTTCATTTTGCTTAGGATTGTCTTGGCTATGCAGGCTCTTTCTTTGGTTCCATATGAACTTTAAAGTAGTTTTTTCCAATTCTGTGAAGAAAGTCATTGGATACCATCTCAGGCTGGTTAGAATGGTGATCATTAAAAGTCAGGAAACAACAGATGCTAAAGAGGATGTGGAGAAATAGGAATGCTTTTACACTGTTGGTGGGAGTGTAAATTTGTTCAACCATTGTGGAACACAGTGTGGTGATTCCTCAAGGATCTAGAACTAGAAATACCATTTGACTCAGCGATCCCATTACTGGGTATATACCCAAAGAATTATAAATCATGCTAGTATAAAGACACATGCACATGTATGTTTATTGTGGCACTATTCACAATAGCAAAGACTTGGAACCCACCCAAATGTCCATCAATGATAGGCTGGATTAAGAAAATGTGGCACATATACACCATGGAATACTATGCAGCCATAAAAAAGGATGAGTTCATGTCCTTTGCAGGGACATGGATGAAGCTGGAAACCACTATTCTCAGCAAACTATCACAAGGATGGAAAATCAAACACCACATATTCTCACTCATAGGTGGGAATTGAACAATGAGAACACTTGGACACAGGGTGGGGAACATCACACACTGGGGCCTGTCAGGGGGTAGGGAGCTGGGGGAGGGATAGCATTAGGAGAAATACCTAATGTAAATGATGAGTTGTTGGGTGCAGCAAACCACCATGGCACATGTATACCTATGTAACAAACCTGCACGTTATGCACATGTACCGTAGAACTTAAAATATAATTTAAAAAACAAAAAAACAAAATTGACAAATGGGATCTAATTAAACTAAAGAGCTTCTGCATAGCAAAAGAAACTATCATCAGAGTTAACAGGCAACCTACAGAATGGGAGAAAAATTTTGCAATCTATCCATCTGACAAAGGGCTAATATCCAGAATCTACAAAGAACTTAAACAAATTTACAGGAAAAAACAAACAACCCCATCAAAAAGTGGGCAAAGTATATGAACAGACACTTCTGAAAAGAAGACTTTAATGCAGCCAACAGACATATGAAAAAATGCTCATCATCGCTGGTCATTTAGAGAAATGCATATCAAAAACAACAATGAGATACTATCTCAGGCCAGTTAGAATAGCAATCATTAAAAAGTCAGGAAACAACAGACGCTGGATAGGATGTGGAGAAATAGAAACATTTTTACATTGTTTGTGGGAGTATAAATTAGTTCAACCATTGTGGAAGACAGTGTGGTGATTCCTCAAGGATCTAGAGCTAGAAATATCATTTGACCCAGCAATCCCATTACTGGGTATATACCCAAAGAATTATAAATCATTCTACTATAAAGACACATGCACACGTATGTTTATTGCGGCACAATTCACAATAGCAAAGACATGGAACCAACCCAAATATCCATCAATAATAGACTGGATAAAGAAAATGTGCCACGTATACACCATGGAATACTATGCAGCCATAAAAAAGGATAAGTTCATGTCCTTTGCAGGGACCGGATGAAGCTGGAAACCACCATTCTCAGCACACTATCAGAAGAACAGAAAACCAAACACTGCATTTTCTCACTCGTAAGTGGGAGTTGAACAATGAGAACACAAGGACATAGGGAGGGGAGCATCACACACCAGGGCCTGTCGGGAGGTGGGGGGCTAGGGGAGGGATGACATTAGGAGTGATACTTAATGAAGGTGACGGGTTGATAGGTGCAGCAAACCACCATGGCATGTGTATACCTATGTAACAAAACTGCGCATTCTGCCCATGTAGCCCAGAACTTAAAGTATAATAATAATAAAAAAAAATCACCAGCATTCCTATACACAAAAAATAAACAAGCAGAGAACCAAATCATGAGTGAACTCTCATTCACAATTGCTACAAAGAAAATAAAATACCTAGGAATACAACTTACAAGGGACATGAAGGAACTCTTCAAGGAGAACTACAAACCACTGCTCAAGGAAATAAGAGAGGACAAAAACAAATGGAAAAAACATTCCATGCTCATGGATAGGAAGAATCAATATCATGAAATGGCCATACTGCCCAAAGTAATTTATAGATTCAATGCTACTCCCATCAAGCTACCATTAACTTTCCTCATAGAACTAGAAAAAACTACTTTAAATTTCATATGGAACCTAAAAAGAGCCCGTATGGCCAAGGCAATCCTAAGCAAAAAGAACAAAGTTGGAAGCATCATGCTACCTGACTACAAGGCTACAGTAACAAAAACAGCATGGTACTGGTACCAAAACAGATATAGAGACCAATGGAACAGAACAGATGCCCCAGAAAAACACCACACATCTACAACCATCTGATCTTTGACGACCCTGAGAAAAACAAGCAATAGGGAAAGGATTCCCTATTTAATAAATGGTTCTGGGAAAACTGGCTAGCCATATGCAGAAAACAAAAACTGGACCCCTTGCTTACATCTTTTAACTCAAGATGGATTAAAGACTTAAAAGTAAAACCTAAAACCTTAAAAATCCTAGAAGGAAACCTAGGCAATATCATTCAGGACAGAGGCCTGGGCAAAGACTTTATGACTAAAACACCAAAAACAATTACAACAAAAGCCAGAATTGACAAATGAGATCTAATTAAACTAAAGAACTTCTGCACAGCAAAAGAAACTATCATGAGAGTGAACAGGCAACCTACAGAATGGGAGAGAATTTTTGCAATCTATCCATCTGACAAAGAGCTAATATGCAGAATCTACAAGGAACTTAAACAAATTTACAAGAAAAAAAAGCAAACAACCCCATCAAAAAGTGGGCAAAAAGAAGACATTTATGCAGCCAACACACATATGAAAAAAAGCCCATCATCACTGGTCATTAGAGAAATGCAAATCAACACCACAATGAGATACCATCTCATGCCAGTTAGAATGGCAATCATTAAAAAGTCAGGAAACAACAGATGCTAAAGAGGATGTGGAGAAATAGGAACGCTTTTACACTGTTGGTGGGAGTGTAAATTAATTCAACCATTGTGGAAGACAGTGTGGTGATTCCTCAAGGGTCTAGAACCAGAAATACCATTTGACCTAGCAATCCCATTACTGAGTATATACCCAAAGGATTATAAATCATTCTACTATAAAGACACATGCACATGTATGTTTACTGCAGCACTATTTACAATAACAAAGACTTGGAACCAACCCAAATGCCCATGAATGATAGACTGAATAAAGAAAATGTGGCACATATACACCACGGAATACTATGCAGCCATAAAAAGGAATGAACTCATGTCCTTTGCGGGGACATGGATGAAGCTGGAAACCATCATCCTCAGCAAACTAACACAGGAACCAAACACTGCACATTCTCACTCATAAGTGGGAGTTGAACAATGAGAACACATGGACAGAGGAAGGGGAACATCACACACCAGGGCCTTTCAGGGGGTGGAGGGGGAAAGGGGAGGGAGAGCATTAGGGCAAATATCTAATGCATATGGGGCTTAAAACCTAGATGATGGGTTGATAGGTGCAGCAAACCACCATGGCACATGTACACCTATGTAACGAACCTGCATGTTCAGCCCATGTATCCCAGAACTTAAAGTAAAATTGTTTTTAAAAAAGTTTTTAAAAATTATTCCAAGTAAAAAGAGACAGACTCCCTCCCAAGATATTGTCTGACTCAATTTACGTTAAAACTCTAGAAAATACAAACTAGTTTATAGTGACATAGGGCAAATCAGTACTTGCTTGAAGGGGAGGTTAGTGTAGGAGGGATTACAAAGGGCAAAAGGATGATGTGGGGCATGATGGATATGTTTACTCTTTTGTTAGTGGATGGTTCATGGACATCAGTTAAATACTTTATATGTATACAGCTTATTTTATCTCAGTTATTCTCCTGTTTTAAAAATAAATTATTAAACACTAACAACAACTGAAGGGAGATCTGGTTGATCATAGTGATTGGTATTAGCTAAACACTGTCCTTTCAGTGCTATGATTATATCTTTGTTTTAATAGACTTCATTTTTTAGAGTAGTTTAAGATTCACAGAAAAACTGAGCAGAAAGTACAGAGTTCTCATATACTCCTTGCCCCCACATGTATACCTCCCTCACCATCAACATCCTGTACCACAATGGTACATTTGTCACAATCAGCGAGCCTATATGTATACATTATTATCACTCAAAGTCCACTGTTTGCATTACACTCTTGGTGCTGTACATCGTATGGATTTCGACAAATGCATAATGATGTGTATCTGCCATTATCATATTATATAGAGTACTTTCATTGCCCCAAAAATCTTCTGTGCTCTGCCTATTCATCCGTCCCTCACCATGAATCTCTGGCAACCTCTGATCTTTCTACTGTCACCAAAGTTTTGCTTTTTCCAGAATATCATAGTGTTGGAATCATAGAATATGTAGCCTTTTCAGATTGGCTTCTTTCACTTGGTAATATGAACATTCACTTTTTAACCATAGTACTGTATTTGATATACAGCTACATATGTAATTATTTTATTTCAAGTCTATGTTTGTGAGCCCCTGGTTAGCTGAGTGTAGACATTCTCAAGAGGGGGAAAGGGATGTGGCCTTTTGTGTAGCATCTCAGGAAGACACTAGGTGGGAAGAGGTGATCAACCCATCAGTCCTCAGCCCCAGGGAGTGATGTAGTGAAAATTCACAGGGTTTTACAAGAAGAAAACCCTGTGAATGGTTTTCCTGTTATTGGACGATCGGGAGGAGATCTCCCCATAACTGCAAGAAAATGTCTAATTGCAGCTATAGATAGAATACTACTCAGTAATAAAAAGGAGCAAACTCTCGATACATACGACAGTCTGGATGAATTTTACGGACATTTTATTGAGTGAAAAAAGTCAGTCTCAAAGGTTACATAATGTATGATTCCAAAATGATAAAACTACAGAGATGGAGGAAACATAAGTGGTTGCCAGGGATTAGTGAAGCGGATGGAGGGTTTGACCATAATGGTACAGCATGACGGAGTTCTTACATGGTGATGGAGCAGCATCTTGATTATGATGGTGGTTTTATGAATCTATACATGTAATAAAATTGTGAAAAACTACAGACATACATATGTTATAATGAGCACATATATGAACTAGTAAAATATGAATTAGGCCTGTAATCCAATTAATTGTATCAATGTCAATTTCCCAATTTTGGTCTTGTTCCATAGCTATGTCTGATATTACCATTGGAGAAAGCTTACTTGGAGGTACTCAAGACTCTGTATTATTTTTGCAACTTCCAGTGAGTCTAAAATTGTTTTAAAATAAAAACTATCATTTAAAAAGCAACTTTAAGTGTACAATTATCTCAAAATGAAAAGCTTAATGAAAAACATGATTCATCGGTGTTTCAGTTCATTATAATGGCAGTGGAAACCAGGAAATGTGAAACAGTTTCAGAGATTCAACTAGTGTTAGCACACACCAAATAGTAATGAAACAAGGCTTTTAAAAAATCCCTAACTTCCAATATTAGAGCAATTATCTTTAATCATAACTGAAGGATGTCATTCACTGTGCCACCCAAAGTAAATAAGGATGAAAATTATGAATAAGAAACAGTAAAAAGTTAATATTACATAATATGGTAGTCAAAATAGAACCAATGAGTGCCAATATAATGAACCTCTCCCCTCAAAAATCCCCAACCTCCATGTTGCTTTTCATAACAAAGGTGAATAAAACAAATCAAAGCAGCTATATATAGGAACACAGGTCCTGGTGGCTGTTACTGAGACCCAGGATAGTGTCAGGGTCAAATCTCTGTAGAAATTAGCTATTGGAGGCTCTAAGGACCCTGCCTCCTGGGGCCTTCCTCTGAGTTTTCCCCTTAGGGTAGTGGGTAGGGAGCTGTGTTGTAGGTCCCAAATCAGGAGTTAGGCTAGAGAGCGATATCAGCAAGATGGCAGAATAGGAAGTCCCATGCTTCACTTCTCCCCCAACATAAAGTTCAACTAGAAACCATCCACAGACAAGAACACCTCTGTGAAAACTCCAAAACTTGGGAATGAGCCTGAGACAACTATGTGGACCACAGAGCCAAATAAAAACCATATTAGAAGGGTAAGAGGTATGGTCTCGCTTTGACCACGTTGCTCCTCCCCCTCCCCCAACTCCACACAGCACCACACAGAGAAGATTCACTTTGATGCGTAATTTCTACAGTGAGAAGAGGGCCAGAGGCAGACATCCAGCTTCCCTAGCATTCTAAAATGCTTCCCAGGAGGCCTACCACTCTGGCTCTTTCTCACGGGGAACACTGAAAGTATGGGCAAGACTAGACTGTCGTGGGTCAGGTGGAAACAAAGAAGTGAAGCAGAGGTCACAGTGATGGTAACATGGATTGTTGGGGTAGCTCTCTGTTCCTGCCAGTGATGGTGCCCAGTCAGAAGTGCCAGCCAATGGCAGAATCCACCCACAAACCTCAGCTAGTTTCTCCCAGAAGTTGTTCAAACTGGCTTGAGTACCTAGATGGCCAGCCTCCGTGACCAGCCTCAGCCCATGCCAAGGCCTTACTCGGGCATGAAAATTTCCACCACAGTGCGTTTAGGCAAAGCACAAGGGCCACATGTACTTGACATGACAGGCCAAACAGACACTTGACCCAGCTACAAAGCCCACCCAAGGCTCTGCCCAAGCAGGGAGATACCTGCCACCACACATTTTTACAGAGCACAGGGGCTGGACCTGCCCAACACAGGAGACCACAGAGCAGTCTGAACCAACCCCAGAGCTCACCCCAAAGCTGGAGAGCAAGCCCATATCATGCATGTTTACTGAGCACAGCCTCTAGTCTAGTTCTTCCTGAGCAGCATTCTGCCTTGCCTTTGGGTCCATCCTGCAGTCCTGTCCAACTGCAGAACTCAAATAGCAAAACTGCTTGGCCAGGGAATATATGCTGTGACCTGGCCTCATTAGTGGTAACTGCAGTGTCCAGTCAGCAGTTCCACGTGATTGCAGAGCCCAGCCAGTGGTCTCGCTGGACAGTAGAGCCCAGCCAGCAGCCCCACTTGACCTCAGATAAAAGGCATCAGCCCACCCAACTAGAGAACTCAACAGCAAGCTCTACCTGCCTGTGGTCACTACCAGCTGGCCCATCCAGAATCACAGGCTAAACTAAACAGTGAAGGTTAATTCCTGTGAATGAATACCTGTAAAGGCTGGAAGAGGTGGCAGTCTCCTCAAATGTACAGATGCCAACACGGGGACATAAGGATTAGAAAGAGGGAAGCATGAACTATAAAGGAATGTAGATTTATGTAATGACTGGCAAAAAAATCAGGATAATTCTCTTAAAGAATTTCAATGAACTATAAGAATATACAGATAAAAAATTAAATAAAATTTGGAAAAAAACAGATCAATAAACCAAGAATTATGACCAAGAAATAGAAACAATTTTTTAGAAACCAAATATAAATCCTAGAGATTAAGAATACAATGATTGAACCAAAAAAAGTCAACAGAAAACTTCAACAGCAGACTCAATCAGGGAAAATAAAGAACTGATGAGCTCAAAGACAGAAATTTAAAAAATTATCCAGTCAGAAGAGCAAAAAGAAAAAGAATAAAAATGAAGAAAGATTACATGAGTTATAGAATACCATCAAGAAAACTAATTTTTGCATAATAGGAGTTGCAGAAGAAGAGAAATAAAAAAGATGAGAAAAAATGTTACGAGAAATAATGGCTAAAAACATCCCAAATCTGGGAAGAGATACCAACATTCAGGTACAGGAAGTTCAGAGGTCCCCAATTAAATTTAAACTGAAGAAGAGTTCACCAAGACACATAATAGTCAAACTACCAAAAAGCAAAGGAAAAATTCAAAGCAAAGAGATTAGAAACATACCACATACAAGGAAATATCAATACAGCCATCAGCAGATCTCTCAGCAGAAACACTGCTGAGGAGAGAGTGGGATGATACATTCAAAATGAAGAAAAAATAACCAAGAATACTTTACCCAGCAAAGTTGTCCTTTAGAAATGAGGGAGTGGCCTTTCATTTCAGTGTAAAGCACTCTCTTTCCTGTAAGTCAGGCATAGTAGTGATAAATTCTCTTAGCTTTTGTTTGTCTGGGAAATATTTTATTTCTCCCTCATTTCTAAAGGACAACTTTGCTGGGGAAACTAGTCTTGGTTATTTTTCTTCACTTTGAGTGTATCATCACACTCTCTCCTAAGGCATAGTAGTGATGAATTCTCTTAGCTTTTGTTTGTCTGGGAAAGATTTTATTTCTCTCTCATTTCTAAAGGACAACTTTTCTGGGTAAAGTATTCTTGGTTATTTTTTCTTCACTTTGAATGTATCATCCCACTCTCTCCTCAGTAGTGTTTGTGCTGAGAGATCTTTCCCAGACAAACAAAAGCTAAGAGAATTCATCACCACTATGCCTGACTTACAGGAGAGTGCTTTACACTGAAATGAAAGGCCACTGATGAATACCATAAAACACATGAAAGCACAAAACAATGGTACAAGTAACCGAGTCATATTCAGAAAACTCTAGGACTAGAAAGGTGGTGTTAAAGCAATTTTATCTCTAGTATGACGGTTAAGAGACAAAACTATTAAAAAATAAATTGTTAAGGAATACAAATTACAAGATTACATAAATTCTGATATCAAAAGATAAAATGTGTGTGTGTAGGGGACAAAAATGTACAACTGTTAGATATTTTAGTTAAACCTCATGATAACCACAAAGCAAAAACACATAGTAGATGCACAAAACAAAACATAAATAGGATTCAGAGTATACCACTACAAAAGAACTATAAAACTACAAAGGGAGACTAAAAAAGAAAGAAAGAAAAAAAGGATCTACAAAACAAAAAGAAAAATTACAAAATGGTATTAGTAAATACTTAACAGTATTTACTTTGAATGAAAATGAATTAAATTCTCCATTCAAAAAAAATAATGGCTGAATGAATTTTTTTAAAAAGGCCCAACTATATACTGTGCTATAGTTTAAATGTCCCTGCCAAAATTCATGTTGAAACTTAATTGCCACTGTAACAGTGTTAAGTGATGGGACTTTTAAGGGGTGATTAAGTCATAAGGACTCTCTGGTCTCATGAATAGATTAATGCAGCTATTTTTAAAAATTTATAATTGCCTTGTCTTATGGTTCTGAGATTAATGCTATTATCACAGGAGTGGATCAGTAATCACAGCAGTGAGTTCCTGATAAAAAGGATGAGTTCAAAAGATGGTTTGCTAGAGGACCCTAATGCCTGTACTCCCCACACCAAAAAAAAAAAAACAAAAAAAAAAACAGGACCCAAATGATGAATAAATAACTACACTTGCACTGTAGTGTATAAGGGAGAATGCTGGCGTACAGCAGGAAAAGACAGGAAACTTATGATGTAACTAGACCATTTGGAAGGGCTGCATAGAAGCAAAATGAAGACACTCAGCCTCTGCTACACTGTCTTCCCAGCCAGGATTAACCCAAAACAAAAAGGCACTTCCCCCAGCAGGAAAAAGGTAACCAGGAGGCCCCCAGGAATCCCCACTGATATCACAGATATCTGCAATCTTTGCTGCTAGAGAATCCTGCAGCGCCTACAGGCCCTGAGCCCCATTGGGGGAGCTGCCTGGCATCCCTGCAACTGCACTACCCCAGAGAAGGAACCCACATTGTAGCCCACTCCCTAACACATTACCAAAGCTGCAGCTGTATGGCACCATCTTGATACTGGATACACAGCCACAGTGCATCCTGCTGCAGGAGCCAGTAACCACTGCACCTTTTCATCTCTGAGGGTATGCAGCCATTACATCATGTTTACACATAGTACTGCACCATTCCCCAGCCAAGCTTCTACAGGTTACTACTTCCTGGGAATAAGCTACCAAGGAGGTGCCCCACCTTCTGCATCCTAATGACTGCAGAGCCCCAACTTCAGCTCTTCAGAACCTAGGCCCAGCACCCAAGCACCAGAATCCACATGACACTCTGCCTGTAAAAGAAGAGACAATCCTGCTCAGCAAAGAAGCTGAGTCTTTACCAGCTGTGTACACATTCAGCACACTCAATAGCCAGGTGAGCTGGTGAATCTGAGCCAGGAGGCCCTCATGTATCCTGGTGCAATCACCAGTCTGGTGTACCACTTCTAGGGGGACCTCATCCCCAAACTGGCAAACTAGCTCCTGCATGCCACCTGCATGGTCACCAACTGTGCACATCACTTCCAGGGGGACCCCACCCCAAGCCAGCAAATGGCATATGGATCCCCATATGCCACCACCATGCTCACCAGCCAAACATGCCACTTCCACGGGAGCCTGGCCCTGAGCCAGCAAATTGGCCCCCATGCACTGCAGGCATACTCATCAGGCCAGTGTGCTGCTCCCAGGGAAGCCCTGCTATGAGCCAGCAGACCTGTCAATGCATGCAGCCAGCATGTTCACCAGCCAGGCACACCACCCAGGGGAGCCCGGCTATGAGCTGATGGACCTGTCAATGCCTGCAGCCATGTGCTCATCAGTCAAGTGAACCACTCCCAAGAAAGCCCCACCCCAAGCCAGCAGATCAGCCCCTGTGCACCACTAGCACACTCACCAGCCAGGGTGTTGCGTCCCTGGTGGTCCCAATCATAGGCAGGTTGGCCCCTGCACTTACTGGTGAGGCACACAACTCCCAGGCAATCCCCATTCAGATCTGGCAGGCCAGCTGCGTAAACTTCTGCAGCCTAGACCACTACAGCTGAAAAACTGCACAGAGACTACTGCGCCCATTCAAAACCAAAGCCAATGAACCCTACCCAAATGACACTCTAAGACATATCTGCAGGCAAAACTTTCCCTGCAAACGCCACTCCATAATATCAGAGAAGGCAACCATTGCACCAGATCCACAGGTATTAATGCAGGGACACAAGAAACATGAAAAAGGAAACATGAAGTCAATGAAAGAGGACAATAATTCTCTAGTAACTGATCCCAAAGAAATGGAAAGTTATGAATTGCCTGAAAAGGAATTCAAAATAATGATCTTAAGAAATGCAGTGAGAAGCAAGAGAATACAGATAGACAATAAAATGAAAAAATAAGCTATGACCTGAATAGAAAATTCAATAGAGATAGAAATCATAAAGAACCAAATAGAAATCTTGGAACTGAAGAATTCGATGACAAAAAAAAATGCAATTGAGAGCTTCACAACAGGCTATATCAAACAGAAGGAAGAATTTCTAAACTCAAAGACAGGTCTTTTTTTTTTTTAATCATACTTTAAGTTTTAGGGTACATGTGCACAATGTGCAGGTTTGTTACATATGTATACATGTGCCATGTTGGTGTGCTGCACCCATTGAAGTAACCTAGTCAGAGGAATGAAAAAGGAAAAAAAATGAAAAAGAACAAAGAAAGCCTACAGGACTTAAATGACTATTAAGCAAAGTAACTTTTGCATTATGAGAGTTCTAGAGGAAGAAGAGATGGTGAAAGGTACAGAAAGCTTATTTAACAAAATAATAGCTGAAATCTGCCCAAGCCTTGGAAGAGATATGAACAACCAGATCCATAAATCTTAAAGGACCCTTTATAGATTCAATCCAAATGGATCTTTGAGGTATATTATATTCAAACTGTCAGAAATCAACAACAAAGAGTTCTAAAATCAGCAAGAGAAAAGTAACAAATTACATATAAGGCAAGCTACAATGGACTGTCAGCGCATTTCTTAGCAGAAATCTTGCAGAATAGGAGGGAAAGGGATGATTTATTCCAAGTGCTAAAAGAAAAATGTTAGCCAAGAATAATAGACCCAGCAGAGATATACCTCAGAAATAAACTATTTCCCAGACAAGCAAAAGCAGAGAGAATTCATCACCACAAGACTGGCCTTACAAGAAACGTTTAAGAAAGTACTTCATCAGCCAGGCACGGTGGCTCACACCTGTAATCCCAGCACTTTAGGAGGCCAAGGTGGGAGGATCACGAAGTCAGGAGATCGAGACCATCCTGGCCAATACAGTGAAACCCCATCTCTACTAAAAATACAAAAAATTAGCTGGGCGTGGTGGCGGGTGCCTGTAGTTCCAGCTACTTGGGAGGCTGAGGCAGGAGAATGGTGTGAACCCGGGAGGCAGAGTTTGCAGTGAGCAGAGATCACGCCACTGCACTCCAGCCTGGGCAACAGAGCAAGACTCCGTCTCAAAAAATAAATAAATAAATAAATAAAGTGCTTCATCTGGAAGTGAAAGGACAATAACTACTAACATGAAAACATATGAAGGTATAATCCTCACTGGTAGACATAAATTAATAATCAAATTCAGAATACTATATTACTGAAATGGAGATCTTTCAGATCTCCAGTATAAAACATCAAAACGATCAGTGATAACTATAAATTGTTAAGGAACACACAGTATAGAAAGATCTAAATTGAAGCCACAAGATTATCAATTGTGAGAGAGGAAAAGTCTAGAGTATTTGTGACAAAAGTTAAGTTGGTATCAGTTTAAAAGTCTATTAAAACTGGAAGATTTTTATGTAAGTCCCAGAGTAACCACAAAGAAAAAATTACAGCAGATACACAAATGAAAAGTAAAAGGAATCAAAGCTTATCATTACAGAAAACTAACAAATCGCAAATGGAACTAATAAAAAGAAACAAAGGATCTATAAAACAATCAGAAATTAACAAAATGGCTGGGGCAAGTTCTTACCTATCAATAATAACCTTGAATATAAATGGATTAAATGCTTCAATTAAAAGATATAGAGTGGGCCGGGCGTGGTGGCTTACACCTATAATCCCAGCACTTTGGGAGGCCGAGGCGGGCGGATCACGAGGTCAGGAGATGGAGACCATCCTGGCTAACACGGTGAAACCCTGACTCTACTAAAAATACAAAAAATTAGCCGGGCGTGGTGGCGGGCGCCTGTAGTCCCAGCTCCTCGGGAGGCTGAGGCAGGAGAATGGCGTGAACCCGGGAGGCGGAGCCTGCAGTGAGCCGAGATCGCGCCGCTGCCCTCCATCCAGCCTGGGCAACAGAGCGAGACTCCGTCTCAAAAAAAAAAAAAAAAAAAAAGATATAGAGTGGCTGAAGGGATTTTTTTTAAAAAAAGATCCAACTATATGCTGCCCACAAAAAACTCACATCACCTGTAAGGACACATATAAATGAAAAATGAAGGAATGGAAAATAATATTCCACATAAGTGGGAAACAAGAATAGGAGTAGCTAAGTTCACGTAAGATAAATTAGACTTTTGTAAAAAGAGACAAAGTCATTATATAATAATAAAGAGGTCAATTCAACAAGTATAACAATAGTAAATACATGTACACCCAACAGTGAAGCAAATAAACAATTATTATTAAATTTAAAAAGAGATGGCAATAATACAGTACTACGATACAATAATAGTGAAACGGGGAAAACGCCCCTTGTCCCCAAAGCAGGGCTTGTGGCTCACTCCTTCAGTGCCCCGCTGCTCATACCTCTAAGGGAGCATATGAGACGGGCAGGCTGTGGGGCTCCGAACCCAGGCAGTGTCTAGGGGTGAATGCTTACAGCTCCGGAAGCCCCAGCGGACGTGTGTTAGAGGGTGTTCTTTTAGTTTTGCAGTCTATATAGGCGGCTTGTGTTAAGCAGCTCAACTTGGAGTGGGAAGGTTTTCCCCTGGAGTCAGGCCACTCAGCGTCCTGGGCTCATTTCCAACTGCCCCAGCAAAACTCTGCATCATTGTGCTTCTGCTGGTCACTGGCCTTCCGCGCCAGTTTCTCCAGACGTCCACCCCACCTGTGCGTCTGCCTGCTGGGGTCTGGGAGGTTTATAGGCACAGGTTGGGGGCGTGGCAGGCCAGGGTGGTCTTGGGAAACGCAACATTTGGGCAGGAAACGCCTGTCCACACCTAGATCCTTAGGGGTGAAGCCCGAGTCACGCCCTCCTCTACCCAGCGCTTCCCTTCCCCCTTCCATATCATTTAAAGGGACCATGCTCTTCCCTTCCCAGCACTTCCCTTCAGTCTCAATAGCAGGAGACTTCAGCATCACGCTCTTAGCAATGGCCAGACCATCAGACAGGATACAAAGAAACATCAGATTTAAACCACACACTAGACTAAATGAACCTATCAGACATTTACAGAACGTGCCGCTCAAGGCCGGGCGCGGTGGTGCATGCCTATAATCCCAGCACTTTGGGAGGCTGAGGCAGGCGGATCTCTAGAGCCCAGGAGTTAGAGACAAACCTGGCCAACATGGCGAAACCCCGTCTCTACTAAAAATACAAAAATCAGTTGGGCATGGTGGCGCACTCCTGTAATCCCAGTTACTTGAGTGGCTGAGGCACGAGAATCGCCTGAACTTGAAAGATGGAGGTTGCAGCGAGCCAAGATCGCAGCACTGCACTCCACCATGGACGACAAAGCAAGATTCTGTCTCAAACAAACAAACAAAAAAATGACACTCAAAAGCTGCAGAATACACATCTGTCTCAATAGCACATGGAACATTCTCCTGAACAGATCATATGTTAGGCCACAAAACAAAGCTTTAACAAATTTAAGATCTAAATCATTTCAAGTATATTTTCTAACCACAATGGTATAAAACTAGAAGTCAACATCAGGAGGAAATTTGTAAACTTTATAAATACATAGAAATTAAATAGCATGCTCCTCAACAACCAATGGATCAATTAAAAAATTAAAAGAGAAAATTTAAACAGGTAAAATTGAAAACACGACATACGAAAACCTTTGAGATGCAGTTCTAAGCAGTTGCAAGAGGGAAGTTTATAGCAACAAACACGTATATTAGCCATGTGTGGTGGCTCACGCCTATAATTGTAGCAGTTTGGGAGAGAGAGGCAGATGGATCACTTGGGGCCAGATGTCTGAGACCAGCCCAGCCAACACAGCAAAACCCTATCTCTACTAAAAATACAAAAATTAGCTGGGCATGGTGGCACATGCCTGTAATCCCAGCTACTTGGGAGGCTGAGACACAAGAATCCCTTGAACCTGGGAGGCGGAGCTTGCAGTGAGCCGAGATCCCCCCACTGCACTCCGGCCTGGGCAACAGAGTGAGACTCTGACTCAAACAAACAAACAAACAAAAAACCTACATTAAAAAAAGAAGAAAGACCACAAATAAACAACCTAATATGCACCACAAGGAACTAGAAAAATAAAAACAAACTAAATCCCAAATTAGCAGCAGAAAAGAAATAATTGCTATTAGAGCAGAAATAAGTGAAATAGAGACCAAAAGTACAAAAGGTCAATGAAACAAAGGCTTAGTTTTTTGAAAACATAAACAAAATCAACATACCTTTAGCAAGACAAATACAAAAAAAAGAGAGAAGACTAAAATAAATAAAATCAGGGATGAAAAAGGAGACATTACAATTGATACCACAGAAATACAAAGAATCATGACAGACTGTTATAAAAAATTGTATGCTAAAAATTGAATAACCTAGAAGAAATGGATAAATTCCTGAACACACAACCAAGACAGAATAATGAAAAAATAGAAAATCTGAGTAGACCAATAATGAGTGAGGAAATTGAATCAGCAATAAAAAAAAATCTTCCATCCAAAAAAAAAAAAAAAAAAAAAAGCCCAAGACTAATGGTTTCATGGGTGAAATGTCTTTTTTTCACAGAAATAGAAAAAATATCCTAAAATGTATATGGAACCACAAAAGACAAAACCCAAGGCAATCTTGAGCAAATAGAACCAAGGTGAAGGCATCCCAACAATTGATTTCAAACTATATTACAAAATGATGGTAATTCATCATGGTCCTGGCATAAAAATAGACATGCAGACCAATGGAACAGAATAGAGAGCCCAGAAATAAACCCATGATTTTATGGTCAATTTATTTTGGACAAAGGTGCCAAGAACACATAGTAAAAAAACAACCAGTCCCTTTAATAAAGGCTATTAGGAAATGTGAATACCCACATGAAAAAAAAAATAATAATTAGACCCCTGTCTCACATCATATATCAAAATTAACTCCAAATGGGTTAAAGATTAATTATAAGATCTGAAACTATAAAACTACTAGAAGAAAACATAGAGGAAAACTCCACAACATTGGTCTGGGAAATGATATTTTGGGTATGACCTCAAAAGTATAGGATAACCCAATTTAAAAGTGGGGAAAGGACTTGAATAAATGTTTCTCAAAAGAAGACATACAAATGGCCAAGTACATGAAAAAATGCTAACCCTCGTTAATCATCAAATAAATGCAAATTAAGACAACAATGAGATATCACTTTATAGCTGTTTGAATGGTTATTTTCAAAGAAATGAAAGATAAGAAGTGTTGGAGAGGATATAAAGTAAATGGAATTTTTCTACACTGTTGGTGGGGATATAAATTACTATAGCTATTATTAAAAACAGTATAGAAATTCCTCAAAAAACTAAAAATAGGATTACCGTATGATCCAGCAACCAAGGAAATCAGTGTGTCGAGGAGATAGCTGTAATTGTGTTTATTGCAGCATTATCCACAATAACCAAAATATGGAATCAACCCAAGTGTCCATCAACAGATAAATTGATGAAGAAAATATGGTGTATATATATATATATATATATAATATATATAATGGAATATTATTCAGCCATAAAAAGAAGGAAATTCTATCATTTGAAACAACTGGATGAACCTGGAGGGAAATTGTGCTACATGAAATAAGCCAGGCACAAGAAGGACAAACATTGCATGGCCTCATTCACATGTGGAATCTAAAACAGTTTAACTCATAGAAGCAGAGAGTAGAAAGTAGTGGTTACTAGGGACTGGGTGGGGGATGATGGGGGAGATGTGGAGTCTCAGAATACAAAATTTCAGTTAGATAGGAATATGTTCAAGGAGTCTATTGTACATAATGGTATTTGCAGTTAATAACGATATATTGTATATTTGAAAATTGCTAGTTTTTAAGTGTTCTCATCATAAAAAAATAAATATTTGAGATGACAGATATATTAATTAGCTTGATTTAATCATCCTATATTGTCTATGTGTATTCCTATGCAACATATATGCAATGATTCTAGGTATGTGATATATATAACAACCTCACTTTGTACTCCATAAATATATAAAATTATAATGCTACTCTACAATAAAAATAAACTGAAAAAAATAAAACATGATAACATAGAGTGTGGAATAATGGACATTGGAGACTCAGAAGGGTGGGCAGATGGGAGGGGGACGATGGATGAGAAATTCCTTCATGGATACCGTGTACGCTATCTGGGTGACGGCTACACTAAAAGCCTACACTTCACCACTGTGCAATATATCCATGTATGAAAACTGCACTTCACCCCTAAGTTTATATAAATAAATTTTTTTAATTGAAATAATTTTTTCAAAAGGAGTTAGGCCCACTTATTGTGCCTGGGGAAGGACAGATGGCCCTGAGGAGCCTCAAGGAGAGGAAGCAGAGTGGGTTGTAGAGGCTGGGCTGAGTCCAGGGACCAGAGGGAGCAGAGAGTCTAGGAGCATGCGGTGAGTGGCAGAGGTGATGGCCGGTTCCCTGTGTGTCCTGCAGGGAGTGGTAAATATGAGTCCAAGAACTGGCAGGCGATAGTCACGAAGGACATGAGTGTAGGCTGGGGCAGGCAGGGGCATTGTGTAGGAACAAAATGGTCAGCTCAGGGAATGTTGCTGAAGGAGGCATCAGAAGCTTAGCTCCTGGGAAGAAAGGAGGAAAAAAAAGGTCAGGGAGGGTCCTGACCAGGGAACGGGCTGGCTACACACATACAGACACAAACACACATACAGAGGTATTTGTGTGTTTGTGAGGAGAGAGAGGAGGGAGAGAGAAGGGAGAGAGAAGGGAGAGAGAGGAGGGAGAGAGAGAGAGAGAGAGAGAGAGAGAGAGATTGATTTTGTGGGCTCTTCTGTGGTTTAATCTCTCTTAATACTGAGAGGTGACAACGTGCTAGCAGCCCTGGTTGGCTCTGGGCGCCTCCTCCGCCTCGGAGTCGGCTCTGGCTGCGCTGGAGGAGCCCTTCAGCCCGCGCTGCGCTGTGGAGGCCCGTCTCTGGGGCTGGCCGAGGCCGAGGCCGGAGCCGGTTCCCTCTGCTCGCGGGGAGGTGTGGAGGGAGAGGCCCTGGCGGGAGCCGGGGCTGCCTGCGGCGCTCGCTGGCCGGCGGGGGTTCCGGGTGGGAGCGGGCTCTGCGGGTCCCCACACCCGCCAGCACCTACTGGACTTGATCAGGGAACTAGCTCCCTCTGGGCTGCTGGAGTGCCCGGGCTGGGTGCCGCAAAGTCTGCGCAGAGTGCCATTGAGAGGTGAAGCCAGCTGGGCTTCCGGGTCCGGTGGGACTTGGAGAACTTTTATGTCTAGCTAAAGGATTGTAAACACACCAATCAGCACTCTGTGTCTAGCTAGAGTTTTGTAAATGCACCAATCAGCACTCTGTGTCTAGCTAGAGTTTTGTAAATGCACCAATCAGCACTCTGTGTCTAGCTAGAGTTTTGTAAATGCACCAATCAGCACTCTGTGTCTAGCTCAAGGTTCGTGGATGCACCAGTCAGCACCCTGTCAAAATGGGCCAATCAGCTCTCTGTAAAATGGACCAATCAGCAGGATGCGGGAGGGGTCAGATAAGGGAATAAAAGCAGGCTGCCCCAGCAAGCAGCGGTAACTGGGTCTGTTCGCTTGGACGCTATGCAAGGTTTGTTCTTTTGCTGTTTGCAGTGAATCTTGCTGCTCACTCTTTGGGTGCATGGTGCCTATGTGAGCTGTTACACTCACAGGAAGGTCTGTAGCTTCGTTCCTAAAACCAGCCAAATGGCGAACCCACTGGGAGGGACAAACAATTCCAGAGGGGAGGAATGAGTAACTCCAGACGCGTCGTGTTTGTGAAGTGTAACACTTTGAAGGTCTACATTTTCACTTCCTAAGGCCAACAAGACTACGAATCCACCGGAAGGAACGAACAACTCCAGACACAGCATCTTTAAGAACTGTAACACTTAGCACGAGGGTCTGCAGCTTCATTCTTGAAGTCAGCGAGACCAAGAACCCACGAATTCTGGACACTGTACAGCCAACAAAAACCCAGCTGAGTTACTCACCTAAAACCTGACTTGACATCCCAGATTGGCCAGGACTAAAAAGTCTCATTGAATTACTGGAAACTTACTCCTATGAAAGTAATGCATGCTCACGTTTAAAGAGTAAAATTTGACAAAAAGCACTGTAGTAAAAAGCAACAATCTCCTAACCATGCTCCCTTCTGCATCTTTTCCCTAACCTTCCAGGTCTTGTTTACCAGAAAAATAATTTGCATAGCTTATGTCTTGGGTTTGTCAGGTTCTTCGTTATCTTTATCTGTTTATATCACCACTTCCTGTTCACTCGTTTTGGTGGTTTTGTTCACCACCGGTTCACGTGTTATATGTCTCATCAGTTGATTTTGTTACAGGCTCATTTTGCTTGAAATGTTTCAAGTATTTTTTTTCACAATTGTTAATGAGTAGTATAATTTTTTCCCTTCTGAAGTTTTGTAAAAGTTCCTTAGTTGAAAGGTATTTGTTCAAAAATGTAGCTGTAACCCTGGAGGAAGTATAAATAGTAAGGACCCAGTAAGTCAGTGTTGCAGACTCACAGCCCTGATCCCTCACAGCGTGGTGGTGCACACCTGTAGTCCCAGCCACTGGGGAGGTTGAGGCAGAAGGAGCACCTGAGCCCAGGAGTTCGGAGAGTGGTGCGGAGAGCTGGGATCACTGGACTGCACTACGTACAGCCTAGGTGGCAGAGTGAAATCCTGTCTCTTTAAAAAACAGTCAAGGCCAGGTGCGGTGGCTCACGCCTGTAATCCCAGCACACTGGGAGGCCGAGGCAGGTGGATCACCAGGTCAGGAGATGGAGACCATCTTGGCTAACACGGTGAAACCCCATCTCTACTAAAAAAAAATACAGAAAATTAGCCGGGCATGGTGGCGGGTGCCTGTAATCCCATCTACTCGGGAGGCTGAGGCAGGAGAAGGGCGTGAACCCAGGAGGCAGATCTTGCAGTAAGCCCAGATCACACCACTGCACTCCAGCCTGGGCGACAGAGCGAGACTCCGTCTCAAAAAAAAGCCAAATGATAACTTCTAATCCCCAAATCTAACCTTTTAGAAAGTAATAACAAAACAAAATAATAACAGTACTCTTTTAAATACTTTAAAAAGTACTCTTTTAAACACTTCTTGCATTAAAGGACCTCTAGTATTTAGAAGGAAGGCACTGTTTGAAGCCCAGTTGACAATATTTTCCATATGATCTTATTTGATCCTGGCTCTGCGGGGGTGTACTGGGGCGTAGGGAGCACACGGTCCTGGTGAGGCCAGGCCGATGGGCCCTGACAGGCACTGCTCATAAAGACCAGGGTCAGAGGACTTGTAAGAAAAGCTGTTTCTAGGCTGACGACTTGTCAAAGTACAATTTTCAAAAAACTTTTAAAACATGACTCATTCAACTATAAAATGATCATGTGTAATAGATTTTATTCAATCCCTTAATTTGAGGTAACCAATGATGTGGTAAAGACTAGTTCAAACAGCACTTCAGGAATTAGATATTTAAAAAAAAGGAATTAGATATTTAGAGGCAGTTTAATACAGAAACGTTGTGGTAAGACTGCTGCCTTGTCTACAGAACTGGATAATCTCTTACAAGGCAATAAACCATAACCTTCTGGGTTATATTTTTCTACTAGGTAGAAATTATCTGGATGCATGCAGTGGCTCGTGTATATAATCCCAGCACTTTGGGAGGCTGAAGCGGGAGGATTGCTTGAGCCCAGGAGTATGAGACCGGTCTGGGCCACATAATGAGAACCCCCATCTCTATAAAGAAAAAATTAAAAAATTAGCTGGTCACCTGTGGTCCCAGTGACATGGGAGGCTGAGGTGGGAGGATCACGTGAGCCTGGGAGGTTGAGGCTGCAGTGAGCTGTGACTGTGCCACTGTACTCCAGCGTGGGTGACAGAGCAAGGCCCTGTCTCAAAAAAGAAAAAAAGAAATTATTTGCAACTCTACTGGACAAAAGTCTACAAGTTAATTATGCAAATTCACTAAATCTGGGGTTTTTAAGTAATGGCAAACAGTAATCAAAATACACTTCCATAAGTAATCTGTGGCTGGGCCAGTGCCCACATGACACTGAAAGGACATGTTACCTACCTTTTTGCCTTATTTGGAAATTTAACATAATTTTTTTCTTCAAACGTTTTCCTCCTGTTAAAGCAAACAGTATTATTTGTTCCCTAAAGGTGCCTGGAGAGAGTGTGGATGAAACAGGAGAACCCACCGTCTGCCGGGGACAGCAGGTTTGAATAACCAAGAGCACCCTCTTTAAGAAACGACCTGGTTATTTGTTTTTAATTTGTAATGGAGACAAGGTTTCACTGTGTTGCCCAGGCTGGTCTAGAACTTCTGGGCTCTCGAACTCCTGGACACAAACAAGACCCTTGCTTCAGCTTCTCAAAGTGCTGTGATTACAGGTGTGAGCCACCACGCTCAGCTCCCCCTAGTTTATTATTATTATTATTATTATTATTATTATTACCACCTGTTTATGCAACTCAAACCCTGTCAAACTCTGCGTTTTGGCTGGTTCTCTGAAAAGGTGTAATATAAGGGCACCAACCCACTTCCCTCCTACAAATGGTCGGGACTCAGATGAGCGCTGTTCTCACGGGGTCTCCTCCATAACCAATGGTCGGGACTCAGATGAGCGCTGTTCTCACGGGGTCTCCTCCATAACCAATGCTCACTCTACCTGGCGTAAGCCTGCAGCTGGAGCTCCTTATTCTACCCACTTCTGCGTGTCAGGAGAAGGTGCTGGCTACTTCTTGCGGCGAAGGAATTCCTCCGAGCTAGGGATGCTCCGTGCTGATCCCTTTGGGCAGCACCACTCAAGTCACCCTCGAAAATGGCTTGCCTTGGGGAGGTCAGGCTGTTTGGGAGTAGAGGGTGTGTGTGGCTCCTGCAGCCCCCACAATCTCAGGAGCCAAAGGTGAGCACCTGTGGCTGTGAGGGCAGCAGTGGGCCTATCTCCCAGTGCCTGTGCACGTCTCTATCTGTGTGACAAAGCACAATGGGGGGCACTGTGCCAGCTGACAGGCACAAGAACGTCAGTGTGAGCTCCCTGGAGAACGGAACAGGAGAAAATGGAAATGTAGTAAGGAAGCTCAAGGGCCATGTTGTGGGCTGCCGGGGAAGGTGGATGGGGGATCGTCAGAAAAGGAGGAATTCACTACTTGCGAGGCTGGCATGACTTTGCTTCTATCTCCACTGGTAGCCCACGCTGGGCGTGAGAATAGCCTTTTCCCTGGGGATGAGGATTCTCCCATTAGCCCCTCCAGAATTCCCTCAGACGACCTCATGGTGAGGGCTGCTGTGCACCACGGAGGCTATATAATGGGGCATGTTCTCCGCTGTCCAAGTGATGGCTCCATGCTGGCCTGGCTAGCCCCTAGCCTTTTCCTACCCCACACGTGCTAATCACCTCCCTCCACGTGATGGCCGCTGCCATCACAGGGGCTGCAGCAGGGAGGCCTGGCTGGGGCTGCATACTTCACGGAGCCAGTAAGAGCTCCGCCCCTTCTGAGATGGGGCGGGAGCTCCCCGGGTACCGCTGCAGTCACCCAAACTGTGACTGCAGACCCAGGCCTCCTGCTCTACAGATCAGGCAGGATCCCAACCCTCCTGTGTGGGTCTACAGCCACCCAAACTGCAGCTGTGGATCCAAGCCTCCCTGAGCTCCTGGGTGGGAGCCAGGGGCAGGCAGGATCTGCCCTTCTGCATGCAGCTGCAGCCACCCAACCCACAGCTGGAGACCTCGGCCTCCTGCTCCACGGAGGAGGCAGGAGCTAGGACAAGCAGGAGCCCTGCCCCTTCCGAACTGATGGGGCAGGAGCTCCCTGGGTGCAGCTTCGGCCACCCTCCCAGGAGCAGGACCCTGGCATCTGTGCATCCTGCACCTCCAGGGCCTGGGAAGAACCACACTGTACCCAGCCCCCCAACCCCCATCCCTGCAGGCTCAGGGCTGTCTGCTTCCCACTGCCTGGCCTCTCTCTGCTCCCACTCTCAGAGCGGGGTTGGGGCCTAGCCAGGGACCATAAATGGCAGTGGGAGGCATACAGAGTCCCTGGAGGGAGAAGGCGGGTCCCCAGTAAGGCCCCACCTTCAGGCCAGGGAGGGCCTGAAGGCCTGGTGGCCAGTCCCTCCGACTGGAGTGGGGACTTGTGGTGTCTCCCTCTGGCTGCCCATGGACCAATCAGCATGCACTTCCTCCCCTCTGAGGTGCATAAAAGCCCGAGGCTCAGCCAGAGCAGGGCAGAGGATGGAGAAACGATGGGATGGCCAGCTGCAGAGAGGAGCTACCCTCTCTGCTGAGAGCTTCAGAGACCTGCAGAGGCGTTCAGAACAACTTGCCTGTGGAGAGGAGCCACTCTCTCCAGGGACTTCTGTCTGCTGAGAGCAGCAGGTGGCAGGAGGACCAGTGGGCAGAGAGGAGCTACCCTCTCAAGGGCCTTCTCTGCTGAGAGCTGAACACTCAGTGGGAGGGGAGGACTTACCTACAGGGAGGAGCTCACTGCAGATCACCTCTGAGCTGTTCTAGCATTCAATAAAGCTTCTCTGCATCTTCTTCACCCTTCACTTGTCTGTGTACCTCATGACCTCATTCTTCCTGGAGGCAGGACAAGAACTCAGGTGCCACAGAGGTTTCTGGGAAGAAAATTGACACCCAAAAATCCCACACAAGGACAGATGAGGGTCCATTCTCTCCAGTGGCACCTATAGTCCGCCAGGGGTTCAGCACTTACCTTCATTTTGGATCTGAGCCTTTATGCATTTACTGGGTCTTGGAATGGGAGGTTCGGCTGGCAGGGCACAGCTGCTGTCTACATCTTTCCTACTGCATGATGCACCTGATATGCAGGTGGTGGTGGCAGGTGGGGTCCCCCTCCCACATCCCACCAGGGCTGTGTCTAGGAGCCACAGGAGTGGACTCTGCCCATTTCTCTCTCTCTTTGCATTTCTGCTGTGACAATCTCACCTCTCCCCAGACAGCATGGAGGAATCCAACCTAAGGGCAATGAAAAGTTTAGGCCATGTTCTCGTTTTCGAGCAGCCCCTCTCTACAAGTGCAATTTTCCTTCTCTTTCACTTCCCTATGTGGCATGCAAGGGCCTCTGCAATGTGGTCCCATCCACGTCTGTTCCACCTTCCCTTCCACTAGTGAGCCACACACTGGTCTGGCTGGCCCCTAGCCTTTTCCTGCCTCCCACATGCTAATCACCTCCCTGCACGAAGAATGTCTGCCCTCGCAGGCTCTGTCCTCCTGGGCTGCCCGTGGCCCTGATCCTACTGTTTATGCAGCATCCATCTTAAGTATACCCTGTCCTTGAGCCCCCCTCTGTCTCCCCAGGCCCGGGGAGCTGCACCCACTGTTTGAGCTCACTGTTCAGCCCCTTTTGCTGTCCTAGGGACATCTGTTCACGTTAATAAGCCTGGGTGCCCAGTCTCACCAGCCTGTCTGAGCACAGACAGTCACCTCCAGGTCCATGCCTGAAGCTTGCTGGCTCCTGTCTCCCACCCATGTAGTGCCCTGTCACCTGCACAGGCCCCTCTACAAACACAGGCACTTCTGGGAGTCCCTGGGGTGTGCTACTGAGGCAGAAAATTTAAAAATACATATGCATTCATTCACTCCAAGAAAAGTAACAGGCAAGGCAAGGGTTAAAAAGTAAAGGACAAGTTTTCCTCTGCCTAGCAAGCCCACTGCAAGGACAGTTATAACAGTGTCCAGAAAGCCAAGGCCAAAGGAATTGGCTCCAGATACCCCCCGCCCCACTTCCAGAGCAAGGTTGAAGGAAAAAGAGAGAAAGACAAATTCTTTTACTGTTACTGTTTTCCCAGGCTTCTTAAGCATGATTGTGTTTTACAAATGTCTGTACTTAGCCAGTTCTTGTTTTTCTTTCAATGCAGCTACAAAGTCACCAGCTGTGCAAGGCCACAAGTTATGCTATGCTCTAGATTATGTGACCTATCATATGATTAGCTGCTTTTGTTTTATTTATTGTAAGTCCACTTACAAAAACCCCGCTCTGTCTTTGTTTAATGCTCAGCTTTTTGGATGTGAGTCCACTGAGCCGGTGTGTACCTAAAATAAACAATCCTCCTGTTCTTCACATCGGTCTCTCCGGTCCTCAGTTTCCCACAACACTGCATGTGCTTGAGCTGCTCGTGCCTCCGCTCTGGCCTGTTCCCTGGAGGGGACGTCAGTGTGGGCTGCAGCTGGGTGGCTGGTGCCTCAGTCCACTAATGCCCAAGTTGCACCGTGGCCTACAGTAAGATGGGGTGGGCTGGGGTGGGGTAGTGCTTGCTGCTTCTTTCCTGACCTCTTCTCCACTAGAGAAATCCCAATCCAGCACCCTCCTGCATTTCTAAGTTGCATGTGAACAGGTTTTGCAGGTTGCGCTAACGACAATGCCCCCAGGATTTATTCCTTACTGACCTTGCCCTGAGAAGGTTATGGTGGGTTAAAAATCGGTCATCAGCCCCTTCCTCGTGGTTAGTTAGTGGAGACTGCAGTCTACTCTCTTTCGCTGTTCGGGGACCGCTCATCAGCCCCTTCCTCGTGGTTAGTTAGTGGAGACTGCAGTCTACTCTCTTCCGCTGTTCGGGGACTGCTACCCTGCCTCCTTGGAGTCCGAGCTTCACCGGCACAAAGACCCTGAACCCAGCTGGAGCGTTTTCTCCTCACTTTGAGCCTCTGCAGCTGTCGCTCTCTACAAAGCTCTCAGATACCTTTCCCCTCCTTCTGTGACCCTGGAGAGATATTTTATATGGGAATTCAAGATTTTTCTCAGAGACAGGATGTGACGACTTCCTTGTTTTGTTCTATCCATCTTGGTTTCCATAGCCAAGGGCAGAGCAAACGGCATATATCTTAGGGTGGAAGATGGATAAATAATTCTGTCACACGTGCCCTGGTCTCTGGAGCTCAGCTGCCAGTCCACGTCTAGGGAATCTTAGCATCTGAGACCAAGACACTTTACAGCAATCATCACCCTTTGCAGAGGAGGTGAGCTCACCAGGACTCATCTGCCATTTGAGACCTTTTGCTGCTACCTGCCAGGTAAGTGGCTCATTCTCAACAGCTGCCTACACCTCCATCTTTCAGAAACGGCAATCAGAAAATGAAGGTGGGAGGCTTTGGGAGGGCGTACAATTAGTGGCACCATTTTATTATCCGAGCTTGGCCGCAGTATGGGATGTTTCGAGTGTGGCCGAGAGGAGATGTCCACGCCCGTTTAGGTGGGCCCCATCTCAGGAGGCAGGATCCTCATACATCCCATTGCCCCCACCAGACGAAAAAGTTTCAAGCCTCATTGCGGTTCCCTTCTTGGGGCAGTCCATCTTCCTTAGAGACTAAGAGGGTGGAAATCCTCTTGTGAACCTATCGAAATCAAACCAGTGCAGGCAGTGAGCACTAGCTGGGGTCTGCCGGGGGGAAGGGCATTGCAGGGGGTGTCGGGGAGGCCCGTGGGAGAGGGCCAAGGCCCCACTGACACCTGCGGACTTGCAGCTTGGGGAGTGGAGGACAGGAGACAGGCAAAATTCACCAGTTACACAGCTTACAGAAGTAGCAAGGCAAAGACTATACTTCAGGGATAATTTCTGTACTTTGTTACTAGAGAAGTTTTCCACTCTGGGACCCCACAGTCTCCGCAGACACATGCAGAGCAAAAAATGCTTCCTGTGTTTGGGAGAGCAAGAGACATGGCATTTATTAATAACATGGATTTTCCTGCCAGGTTTCATAACGTGGTCATTTAAGTGTGAAACGTAGTCTTAAAATTATGTTAGAGAATCCCCAAGGTTTTGCTCTGCCCCCATGGAAACACTGGGATCGCTCAGGACGCCAACAGCTGCATAGCAGGCGAGGGAGTCCTGTGGGAGGGCGTGGCCCGTGGTCACCGCCAGGTTCGGAGATGTCCTTGGGAGATTTACTGTTTGTCAGGAAGATAGTGTTAAGTTCAGGCAAGTAATTATATGTGTGGACAGAATCTGAAATTCACCAATAGAGTAAGTAAGAGTGTGAGATTGTGAATGTGTAATACAAATGGAAAAGCAGGTTTTATTTTGTTAAGTTATTCACTAGGGAACCAACTGAAGTTCCTTCTAATCCTCTTTTTCTCCATTCTTGCTTTGCTGAAAGTTGGAGAAAAGGACATGAGTAGAGAAAATGGGATGCTTCAGGGTGGCTCAGAGGACACCAATCCATAGTGATTCGCGTGAGTTTGTCAGGTGGAAGCAGTGATTTTTAAGAGTCACTGATTAAAAACAAACATTCCTAAGTGTATTAGGGAGATGCCGTTTATTTGTGAATCAAAAACCTTTTTTCTCAGTCTCTTAAATTATGGTTTTCCTGTAATAAGAATGATTTATATTTTTAGTGAAAAGCTGTTTTCCTTTCAAATACAGACTTTTTAAAAAGACTTAGTTTGAGTAAGTACCTTTTCATTTGACGCTTTTCTTGTGCCTAATCTTAGGAAATCCAGAATAGTATTTGACAGAAATTATGTTTTCAACTTGCCTTTGACATCTGTCCCACTGCATTTTGCTTTAAAATTCTTTATTTAACAATAAATTATCTAAAAAATAACAGCAAAGCAAAAAGTACTCATCTTTAAAGACAGACTCAAGACTGAGGGACCGGAAATCAGAATAACATCAGGGTTGTTTAGGAATTGCAGGTGCAGGAGGAGAGAACAGGAGTGGGGCGGGCTGGGGGCAGTGAGAGAGCAAGAAGAAAAGAAAAATAAAAAGAGAAGAAGAAAGAAAGGGGCTTTTGCTGGGTGCAGGCAGTGACATTTCTCAGGACCCCTTATTTCTCCCTGTGCCTTCTGGAGGGCGCAGCCCGGGGCTCCTGGGAGGACAAGCAGCATGTGCCCGCCGGCAGAGCTCAGCTCCAGCTGGAGGATCCCTTTGTGGTCCTTGCGCACACTGGGTTTTCCATCTTCCCCAAATATCCGACGCGTCCAGTCCCTTACTCCTTCCCCAGGCAAAACCTCCTCACCAGGAACAACCTGAAATCAATTTACACTGTAATCAAAATAGCAGAGAGTGGAAAGTGTTTCCTTCGAGGAGGGGACTTGAGCTTCAAGTAAGGATTGAGCACCCTGGATCCTTAACTGGAGAGTGAGGTCAGAAAGGGCGGACGCGCAGCCCTTCAGGAAGCTGCCAGACCATCTCTCTCTGCTAAAGGCTTTCAAGATGATACCCTTGAGTGTTGGGAGCAAAGGGACCAGGTACCTGTTCCTCCTGGCCGAGAAGATGCTCTGACAAAGTCTTAGGGAGACCTCAGTTTTACGTTGTTTTATCTGGCAGTGGGATTTTAAATTTTGTATTCATTAGTTGGTTGGTTGGCTGGTTTTGTGGCTGGCACCATGTAAGCCGGTCGCTTCTTCGGTGCCTCTGTGTGATGGCAGGTTAGGGTGAGTGTTTTGTCTGTGGCCAGCTGGTTCCTGAGACGGTCATGGTTTTGGGTAACAGGAGTGACTGAAGGGTGTACCCAGACACACGACGTAGCTGGTGAGGAATCTGAATTCGAGACGTGCAGAGCGAGACTCTGGAACCAGACAGTGGGTGGAACCCCACCCCACCACTCACCCACTGTGTGCAGGAGCAAGTCACTCAGCTCCTGGGCCTCCGTTTCCTTATCTATAATTTGGACCTATTAGTAATAATAATAATAAAAATAATAATACTGAGGTATAGATAAGTGCTTGATAGATAGGAAGTACCCAATGCATGTTAGTTTTTATTACTGTCAGCACATGTGTGTGTGTGTCTATGTGTGTGTATGTGTCTGTGTGTGTGCATCTGTGTGTGTGCATCTGTGTGTGTGTCTATGTGTGTGTCTGTGTGTGTTTGCATGGGTGTGTCTATGTGTGTGCGTGCATGTGTGTGTGTGTCTGTGTGTGTGTGTGTGTGTCTACAATCCTCCTCCCCTGAAGATTCCATGATGGGAATCACACGGGTGTATCACAACAGAGAACTGAGGTCCCTCTAGCAATTCCACGGTTCTGGAACATCCTGCCCCAATCCCCTGTCCCCAGGAGGTGGCAGCCTGCCCCCAGTCCAGGGAAATTGGAGTGAGTGCTCCTTCTGTGAGGAGGCCAGCTGGGGGACCTGTCTCGCGCCCCATTACCACCTTATGAGCAGACCTGTGTCACAACCTAACACAACCTCGGCTAATTCCCCAGAACCCAACCCATCCGAATGGATGCATAAACACACCCTGAGCCCCTCTTGGTTTTGGAAGGTACTAGCTGAACACTGACGTGCCCCTCCTGGCTTTGCTGTCTTGGGGCTCTAACCTGTGTCTAGAATCCAGAAGAAAAGACTGAAGTATAAAGGAAAAGAGAAGGGAACAGAAGAGAGGGTGAGAAGGTGCATGACCAGTGTAGACCCCTTTGCTGGAACCCTTCCTTGCCAGCTTCCCCACCTGTCGCAGAGAGGCTTCCACCAGTAGCCACAGAGGGTGAGAGTCTGGACTGTCCAGCCAGGGCCTGGACTCTGCCCGAGGCCTCTGCCCATGCTGGTTATTGTGTGAATCATGTTCCAATAACTGAGAGGTGTCAACACGGCCCCGCTTCGGGGGGACCCCACCTCCTGTCCTTGAACCTTCTTGAAACACACCTGGAGCTGTCCCAACCTGTCCTCTGTTTGTCCCCTCAATTTTAGCTCTAGGAGACAGGGCCATCAGCCCACGCGCCTCACAAGCCACCCCTCTTCCCTTGTATTCCTGCCCGTCTGGGTCCCTCCCAGCCTAAGGGTCCCTGGGGAGCCTCGACCACCTCATTAACTCACCCTGCACACCTCCTCTGATCCTTCTGCCTCTGCATGGCCCAGCAGCTTTGAAAGTCCTTCCTTCACACCTGCTGATGGTGTTGCTGACGGTGCCCTGTGGCCACAGGACACCAGAAACACCTGCCATGCCAAGGTCTCGGAAGAAAAGCCAAGCCGTGGGGGCCGACGGGGAGACAGAGAGGGTTGGAGAGAGGAGCCCACCGTGGCCTTCCAACAAGGGCACTGTGATGAAGTGAAAGGCAAGGGGTGCAGTCCCAGGATGAAGACAGTGAGTGGACGTTGGGAAGGCAGGGGGGAGGGAGGTGCTGACTTTGATTCCAAGAGCTCCCAGCAACCCATGGGCGTGGGCATTGGTTTCTTCCATGGTTCAGGCAGAGATTTCGGTCCAGCCAATGACAAAATCTGCCTAAAATCTTGCAGAACTAAATGCAAGAGAAATATGGAGAGTTTTGTGTATCTCCAGAGACTCATTGGCAGCAGCACACTCTCTGGCCGTGAGTCATTAGTGGGTCCCAAGGGAGCAGAGCATCAGGAGTGAGGGGGTAGCCCTTGTCTGGGCCGGGTCTGGGCCTCCTGGGTCATAGATGAGGAAGGGGTGGCTAGATGGGATGACTCCATCACTGTGGCCCCGAAGATGCTATCGACACAGAGACAGTTACCAGCTGGCCTCCTGAAGGCACAACTTGAGGTCCCAGGCCTGGAGGAGAGTGTCCTAGGATGTCGCTGGGGCTGGCAGGCAGCCACCTGCATGCACTCCACTTCTGAGAGAGCAGAACTCTGTGTTTGTTCCTCTGTTTTGCGGACTCGATGTTCCAGACCAAAGGGAAGTGGGACGAAGGTTGGGTTGGTGGTGGTGAGGCAGGAAGAATGAAAATGCCTCTGAGATCTTCAGAGATTGCCCTTTGTTTGAGGAAAGTCGCTAAGCCCAGAAAAGGGGGGGCGCTGAGCCCCCACACATTGTGTGGCTCTATTCCTGGCTCTAAACAATAAGCAGCACAGAAGCTGCTTCCTCTGGGATCCTTCAGCCTCGTCCCCTTGCAGCTCTGTGAACCTGGGCAAGGCCACGGATGCCATTAACAGTGTCCCCTGGGAAAATTAGAAGCAGCTCTCCCCTCTGGCCATGGAAGAAGCCAAGCGCTGAGGCTTGTAAGGAATTTGAGAACTAGACAAAAATAACTGAGGCCACACAGACTTCAGGTCTGATGGAGTGAGTTCCAGCTCCCCCTACCTTTGCACGTCGCTCCAGCATCCCTTTGTCCCTCTCCAGGTGGCCCCCACTGCTGACAAGAGATGGTGGATCTCCCAGTCTCCCTGGACTCCTTGAAGCCAGTATCTCTGACCAGCAGTCTTGTCTTCCTCATGCACCTCCTCCTCCTTCAGCCTGGGGAGCCGAGCTCAGGTATTGTGTCTGATCTGCAGCCTAGCTGGCCAGGATGTGAACGCCACCCCTCCTGCCAGGTGCTCCCCAGGGCTATGATCTTAGCACATTACCAGGGTGTGCCAGACGCTAAAATGCAAAAAAGTCTTCCATCCTGGTTGTTAAAGAGCCACTACCCCGAGCATTACCCAGCCTGTAGTGATGTTCCTCCACCATCTCCCCCGCCCTCAACACCTCCTCCACCATCTCCCCAGCCTGTAGTGATGTTCCTCCACCATCTCCTCCGCCCCCCACACCTCCTCCACCATCTCCCCAGCCCTCAACACCTCCTCCACCATCTCCCCAGCCCCCGACACCTCCTCCACCATCTCCCCAGCCCCCGACACCTCCTCCACCATCTCCCCAGCCCCCGACACCTCCTCCACCATCTCCCCAGCCCCCGACACCTCCTCCACCATCTCCCCAGCCCCCGACACCTCCTCCACCATCTCCCCAGCCCCCGACACCTCCTCCACCATCTCCCCAGCCCCCGACACCTCCTCCACCATCTCCCCAGCCCCCGACACCTCCTCCACCATCTCCCCAGCCCCCGACACCTCCTCCACCATCTCCCCAGCCCCCGACACCTCCTCCACCATCTCCCCAGCCCCCGACACCTCCCCACCATCTCCCCAGCCCCCGACACCTCCTCCACCATCTCCCCAGCCCCCGACACCTCCTCCACCATCTCCCCAGCCCCCGACACCTCCTCCACCATCTCCCCCGCCCCCGACACCTCCTCCACCATCTCCTCAGCCCCCAGTGTTCCTCCACCATCTCTCCAGCTCTCAACACCTCCTCCACCATCTCTCCAGCTCTCAACACCTCCTCCACCATCTCCCCAGCCCCTAACACCTCCTCCACCATCTCCCCAGCCCTCGACACCTCCTCTACCATCTCCCCAGTCTGTAATGTTCCTCCACCATCTCCCCAGCCCCCGACACCTCCTCCACCATCTCCCCAGCCCCCAACACCTCCTCCACCATCTCCCCAGCCCCCAACACCTCCTGCACACTTCCCAGCACTCTGAAATCCACAGGCATAGCAGGGAGCAGAGCAAGACGGTGCCAGGAAACTCACTGGCCTGTGTTTGTGCTGAACCCATTGATATACGTTTTTACTTTTACCCCTTGCAAAGCTTCTCTCATGAAAGATGTAGCCAACAGAGGGTGCAAACTAATAATTCAAAGGTAATTTCCTAATTTCCTGGGCTGGAAACCAGGAATACCAAGGTGACTGCAACATAGCCCAGGTCTTCAGCAGTCTGTAGTCAAGGGAGGGGTATGGATGTGGCATAAATGGCTGTCCATTTATGTGACCATGGCTGAGAGAAAGAGAGAGAGCGAGAGAGAGAGGGAGAGAGAGAGAGAGAATTGTGTCCAAAGACTTTGGGAGCACAGCTAAGAGCAATGATTTGTTCCCGGAAAGCTGAGGAGAGCCGTAAAGTGGGAATATAGTTGGAGCAGAGGCTTACAGGATGCACATTCTCCAGGAAGTTGACAGGTAGGGGATTAGCTGAGGTAGGGTGTGCCCAGGGAAACAGTCAGACATCGGTGTGTGGAGAGAGACAGCCGGAGAGAACCTGGAGAGGGAAACTTGTAGGAAGGGTATTGGATACTCACCCAGTGGGCAATGAGGCGCCTCAAATAGTGTGAACAAAGGAAGGTCCCTCCATTTCCTGTGGGCCAAGTGCAGGACAGGGGTGTCCATGACAAGCGAGCTTCGGGATGGAGTTTTAGCTGAACTTGGAAAGAAAGGAGAGGAGAGGTACAGAGGCCAGAGAGAAGAGTGAGTGCCTGTGGGGTGGCAGGGAACTGTGCGTGCAGAAGAACTGTGCAGGAGCAGCAACTCTCATGGGAACTGCAGACAACAGACCAGACCACAGGGAGCAGAGAGGCCCCATGAAGAAGCCGTCAAAGAGGAGGGTGATCAAATGAAAGATCCCAACAAATGAGTCTCAAAGGAAGGATTTGGTTGGCGTTTTGATAAGAAAACCTGTGGAGCAGGGAGCCCTCATGGATGATTTTTGATACCCTTTGTAGAAGCTGTACATGTGAATTATTTTTTAAACTTGGAAAATCAGACAAGCAAAAATGAGAAAATATCTATTCTCATCATGCAGAAATTATCACCATCAGCAATTTGATGTCTCCTTTCAGGTATTTTTCTCTGCACATTTATGCAAACACGTATGTTTTTTACTTAAGATAATATTCTACAGATTATTTTGACACTTGCTTTTTTGATCAAAGATTCCATTTCACTTAATGCCTTGGTCATATTTACATAATTGTCCCCAAAATAACATTTGTACCTGGTTGGATGAAACCAGTTACCAGCTCAGCACCACAAATCTGGTTGTGATGTCACCTGTGTATTTGTTTAATCGTGCACTCAACGTTTTTTCGTAAAAATTACTTGTTCAAGGATCCAGGCCAGTTGTCCTGTAGAGTATCTCGCCTTTCTTGTTTGTATGGTTTACTGTAGATTCCTCAGCTATAAAGGGGTGTGATAACTTTTTAAAAAATTGGATGAGGGTTGCTTTTGCCTGTTCTGACTTGTCATCCTAGAGGTCGAGGTGCTAGGCCCTGAGCATCCCATCCTGGCCCTCGTCGGGGAGGAGGTGGAGTTCCCGTGCCACCTGTGGCCACAGCTGGATGCCCAGCAAATGGAGATCTGCTGGTTCCGGAGCCACACCTTGAATGTGGTACACCTGTACCAGGAGCAGCAGGAGCTCCCTGGCAGGCAGATGCAGGCGTTCCGGAACAGGACCAAGTTGGTCAAGGACGACATCGCCTATGGCAGCGTGGTCCTGCAGCTTCACAGCATCGTCCCCTCCGACAAGGGCATATATGGCTGCCGCTTCCACTCCGACAACTTCTCTGGCGAAGCTCTCTGGGAACTGGAGGTAGCAGGTGCGTGGACTGACCTAAGGCCCTGCAGGGGAGAGGGAAATCCAGGTGCTTTGCCAAGTAGAGGTAGAGTCACAGAGAACAGAAGAATGTCGGTGATTTTTAAAAAACATAAAAGCTGATGGATAGGTCCATTCTCAAATGAACAAACAAAACAAACAGTTCACCAAAAAATACACAAATAGCCCTTAAACATATGAAAAGGGCCGGGTACAGTGGCTCAAGCCTGTAATCCCAGCACTTTGGAAGACTGAGGCAAGCAGATCACTTGAGCCCCAGAGTTCGAGACCAGCCCAGGCAACATAGGGAGACCCCATCTCTTAGCCAGGTGTGGTGGTGCATGCCTGTAGTCCCAGCTACTCAGGGGGGTGAGGTGGAAGGATCTGGCTGCAGTGAGCTTGACTTGCCACTGCACTCCAGCCTGGGTGACAACTCTGTCTTGAAATATATATATATATAGTATGCTATATATTAATTATATAGTTATATAATATTATATAATTATATTAGTTATATAATATTATATAATTATATTAGTTATATAATATTATATAATTATATTAGTTATATAATATTATATAATTATATTAGTTATATAATATATCATATATAATATATGATATATAACTATATAAAATATAAAAATATATATTATATATTATATATATAATATATAATATATATTATATATTATATATATAATATATAATATATTGAGTAACAAAATTACTCATAGTGAGAGAAAGGCAAATCAAAGCTGTGTCAAAATGCAATTTTTTTAAAACTGTCAGACTAGCAAAATTTCAAAAGCTCTTCCATGTACTGTTGATGGAGCTATGGAGAAGAAAGCTGTCTTATACTATGTTAGTGGAATTCAAAGTTGGAAAGCTCCAGGACAGGGAAATTTGGTAATACTTAAGAGGACTAGCTGTGTGGCTACCCTCTGACACAGCAATCCCACCTCCAGGAACTTACTCCACCCCCGATACCTCCAATATGAGAAAAGCATATGTATGAGTTTAATCTTTGTAAAGCTTTTTAAAAACAATTGCAAAATAGTGGAAACCACCTAAATGTCCAAGCATAAAAGCTGAGTATGCTCTATCCACCCAATGGAGTAATCTATATTATGCACCTGAAACAATGATGAGGTGGTCTCTGAATGGATGCAGAGTGATTTCTAGTATTGTTAAGAGAGAAAAGTAAAATGCAAGGTTCAATAACATACACTTGCATTGTAAGAAAGAAGGAGAAACATTGCAAAAGGGAACATAGGAAGGATAAACTAGAAATTGATGAGATTGGTCACTGAGGGTGAGGTGTGATGACAAGGAAAGGATGGAGCTTTTTTCCTGATATACATTTCTATACAGCATTGGCATTTAAACCACATTAATGTTTTGCATACTCAAAATATAATGCTAGTTCCACAAGGATGGAGAGATAAGGGAGTGTGTATAATGCAGGCACTAGAGCTCTGGGGGAATTCAAGAGAAGGAGAAGAGTCACAACTCTAATTATTAGAATTTAGGGTGCTGCTATTCTTCATTCTAGGGAAACTGTCCCTTGCCTAACATGATTAAATGCCAGGAGCCCTTCCCCACCCAATGACCCCCTTCACATTTCCAAATGTCCCTCAGGGGTATTACTGTCCCCACGTGCTACCACTGATTTAGACTGTCATTTCCCGTCCATGGGTGGGGAGCATCAAGCCCACACACGTCTTAATAGCAGTCACACTTCATGATGCTTTATGGTGACTGCAAATGCTGAACAGTGGCATGAACGTTATGAGTGATTTCTCAGAAGGAGCCTGACCTTTCCCACTCCTCCTGCCTCCACCAGCGCTGGGCTCAGACCCTCACCTCTCCCTTGAGGGCTTCAAGGAAGGAGGCATTCAGCTGAGGCTCAGATCCAGTGGCTGGTACCCCAAGCCTAAGGTTCAGTGGAGAGACCACCAGGGACAGTGCCTGCCTCCAGAGTTTGAAGCCATCGTCTGGGATGCCCAGGGCCTGTTCAGTCTGGAAACATCTGTGGTTGTCCGAGAGGGAGCCCTCAGCAACGTGTCCGTCTCCATCCAGAATCTCCTCTTGAGCCAGAAGAAAGAGTTCGTGGTCCAGATAGCAGGTCAGTGGTTGTTAGCTCACACCCATCTTCCTAGTCCTCATGTGTACGTACACATTGGCCCAAAGGCAGTCTATAAAGACACAATGGTACTGTGCCTGTCTGCATATAGGGTGTGTTGGCCTTGACACCTGAAAAGTCAGCACCTTGGATATTAGGAACACACTAAGAACGCTACTGAGAACCCAAACGGTCGATGAGAGAGGCCCCAGAGAGCCCGCCTTTCTGTGCCTAAGGCCATACACTAAAACCCATCAACTCTGCTCATCAGAGGCATCATGGGAGCCAATAGATTCGTAATGCTGTCTCTCAAACAGTATGTATTGAGTTTCCACAACGTGACCCCAGTCCCTACCCTCAGGTCCCCATGCCAGTGGGGGATACAGACAATAAGCAAAAGAAGTGCATCCTGTCACATCACGTTAGAAGGTGGTAGGTGCAGCCAGGTGCGGTGGCTCACGCCTGTAATCCCAGCACTTTGGGAGGCCAAGGCGGGTAGATCACGAGGTCAGGAGTTCAAGACCAGCCTGGCCAAGATGGTGAATCCCCATCTCTACTAAAAATACAAAAATTAGCCTGGCATAGTGGCAGGCGCCTGTAATCCCAGCTACTTGGGAGGCTGAGGCAGGAGAATCGCTTGAACCGGGGGGCAGAGGTTGCAGTGAGCCGAGATCTGCACTCTCCAGCCTGGGCAACAGAGCGAGAATCCGTCTCAAAAAAAAAAAACAAAAAACAAAAAACAAAAAAACAAGAAGAAGGTGGTAGGTGCTGTAGAGAAAAATGAAGCAGGCTGAAAGTAGTGAGGCATGTCCACAGATTACAAAAGGCACGTCCGGGAAGTGGGCGTGTAGGCAGTGAGCTGAAGGCAAGGTCATTATTAAAGTCTTATTATGAGACAGCCACCGAAGGGTTTCATGTTCATGGTTCTAATTGTTTTACATTTTGAGGACAAACCCAACATACGGGCCACTTTTCACACGAGTCCAAATTAAAAGCTATTTTATTATAACAGAAAAAAACTCCCCCTTTGATATAGTCAGTCAGATACAAGCCAATGCACACATGTTCTCAAGATAAATGATAACTTGTCTGCAAGTAGGAGGACCTGGCAACACCACTTACCACAGCAGTTCTAAATCCCCTGGGAATTGGGATGGCCATCTGTGTGAGCCAACTGTCTTTAACCAAAGGAAAAATCAAGCATGTGATATGTCCAGGGCAAGCCTGTAGTTACAACTTGGAGCCACGCAGCTAAGCTAAACTCCCATGAGACAGGGATCTCCACGGCAGTGCCCTCTCTTTTACGTTTACATTTCAAACCAGTGGCCCTTAAGAAAAACATTCTTGGGTTGTAAAGAAAGAACTGATATATTTTCTAAGGAAAATGAACAAAGAGAGGGGAAGAGGAAAGAGTCTCTCTTTTTGCACCAGGAAAAACCCAATATTTTCTTTTTAGCTTTTAATATAAATCTTAATTTATATTATTGATATTTATTATGAAACAAGTTTATATAAAAATTTTTAGATGGGTAAATGTTTGCATGCGCGGACCCCTCTACAGAGGGCGTGACTCACATGGATACCTTTGGGAAGGCCTTCTGGTGGCGGGAAGGGCAAAGCCAGGGGCCTGAGAGGGAAACTGCCGGCTGCTGGCAGAACAGCGAGGAGGCCAGAGGGTCGAGGGGGAGGGTCACAGGTCAGAGACAGTCCGCCCTGAGCCCTTGCCCTTGACCCCAGGCCATTGCTTCAGACACCATCTGTTGTGAGGACCAATCCATTGTGACCCAGTGTTTTTGTAACATACAATAAAAATGCACTGCTAGAAAAACAAAATTAAAAACCACAGTCCACTGATGTCACTTATAAGGCAGACACACAGAACAAATGCCGTCTGATTCCACGGATGTGGGATTACCTAGAGGAGTCAAGTCCACAGGGATGGAGAGTATGCGGAGGGCGCCAGGGGCTTGGGCGTGGGAAGAGGAATTACTGTTTAATAAGTACAGAGTTTCAGTTTTTAAAGATGAAGAAACTTCTGGAGATGGGCGGTGGTGATGGTTGCACGACATGGTGAATGCACTTAATGCCCCTGAACTGTACACTTAAAAACGGTTAAAATGGGAAAGGTTGTTACGTATATTTTACTACAATAAAAAGAATATTTTTTAAAGATCTGAGATAAAAGCACCATTTTCTAATAATTAGATGACAGGGACAGAAAGTTACTCCATTAAACCGCCACAGGGTTTGTGAAGGGCCAGTGCGTTCTGCGCGTCCCTGCGCCGGCTGGTGCTGTCGGTGCCGCCCCCGGCCACGTCCTGCCTGCGGGCGGGTCCTCCCTGGGGAGCCGGGAGGGACGCGCACGTGGTTTCGTTCTCACTTCTTCCAAAAGCGTGGTAAGAACCCAGGTAGAAGCCGGATGTTTGCAAACAAGCGAGGAGACGACTTGCGGACCAGACGGCGCGGGTGCGAGCAGGAGCTCCCCGGACATCCGCCGCCGGCCAAGCCCCTGGGAACGCGCTTCGGGCGCGGGGCAAGAGCGGGAGGACGCGGGGCGGGGGCGGCGCTGCGGCCGCAGAAGCCTCGAGCCGGGCTGGGGCGCGGTTCCCTCCCGCACACCCCGCAGCGCGCCCCCGCCCCCTCCGCTGAGCGCGCTCCCGCCCCACGCCCGTTTCCCGGACGGCTGCGGAGGCGCCCGGAGAAGGTCCCTCGGGAGGTTTCCCGGCACGCGGCGGGCAGGCCGGTCTCGCCTCTCGGTGTTCAGCGGCGCCTGGATCGACACGGCCCCTGCGGGTGTTTTCCAGACGTGTTTGTACCCGGAGCCTCTCCGTGGAAGAGCGCGTTCGTCGCGACCCTGCCGCCGCTGCTGTTGGTCCTCGCGGCGCTGGCGCTGGGCGTCCTCCAGAAGCAGCGGAGAAGCCGAGGTACCGGCGCGGGCGGCGGGGCGGGGAGGGGCACCGGCCGGCGCTGGACCCCGGGGCCACGGAGGCGCCTCCTCCCAGGACGCGGCGCGGGAAGGCGGCCTGGAAGGGGCAGGGGCGCGCACTCAGCCCTCTCCGCTCCCGTTTTCCCTTCAGAAAAGCTGAGGAAGCAGGAGGAGAAGAGACAAGGTGAGCGGGGACAGGGCGTTCTGCACCCACCTGCCCAGGTGCCAAAACCCGCCGTCATCTAAAGGCTGCGGGTCCCGTTACGAGGGTTTATTCCAGCGCGAGGTGTCAGGGCGGCCACCGGGGAACGGGGATCGGTGACCCCGGTGGGGAAAAGGGAAGATCGTTCATATGGACAGAAGCGGAGGTGCTGGTGCACAGACGTCAGGGTTGACCGGCTGCTATCGGTTACACCCTCGGAGCCTGACATCACACTGTACAGAGGGAACAGGGACCGGGGTCTCTGCCGCCAGCGCCAGTTCGTCCAGGTTCTCATAACGCACGGGGAGCCGGGCTGATGCGTAACATCTCAGCACAGGGTCAGGAAGCGGCGGTCAGGCACCGGAGAAAACAGCCAGTTACGTGAGGCGGTGTCCGGGGCTTCACGTTTCCGCTGAGCTAGTAGATTTGGAAGGCTCCGACACTGATTTTCACACTAGCAGGAGGGAGGGCGCTGGGTCACCCTCCTATGGAGAAGGGCAGCCGAGGGTGCGCACTTCCCCATCCCCTGCTGGAGCCTCACTTCCAGCCCAGCCTGGGCCCGCAGACCACCGCGGGTGGGAGTGCCGCATCGGAGGTGAGGCCTCAGTGTTCACCCATCTGTTCCGTCTGCCTCATTCCCCAAGCTGAGAGTCTTTCCCCTTTTCTTCATCTTTTTTTTTTTTTTTTCTCTCTCTAGAGAAACTCACTGCAGAGCTGGGTAAGTTCTGGGTGCGGGGCCACAGTGCTGCCTGTCAGCCGGTGGGGTGGACCCTGTGCCTGGGCAGTGGGAGGAGGGGCTCCCTTTGGACAGCGGCTGGCGACTATCTAATTCTAAACCATCCCTGGGAGCCTCCACCTCTTCCCTTGCTAAGGGGCTGAAAGGATGGCTGCCTGCCACCGTGCCCTGCCCGAGACCCTCCGGACAGACCCTGCCAGCTCCTCCCCTGCAAATTAGACAATTCAGTTAAAATTCATCATAAAACGTTTACTGTCTCCGGTTCATCTTCTTAAAATATCCTTTTCTTTTTAATGCAAATGGCACTAGGAAGGGTGGCACCTTTAATTTGCACCAAAATAGAAATAATTTCTCAGATTCACTTTTCTCCCCAGAGGGACTCAGAGACGTGAAACCGTGGGATGTGTCTCTGTAGAGAGGAAGAGAGAGTGAACCCAAGGGAGGGGGAATGGAGGAAAAGGCCATCGTGGTGTTGGGGTTGGGGGGGCAATTCAGATGAAACTGTAAGGTTGGGAAAGCTTGTCTGGCAGTCTACCTCGCCCTTCAAGGGGAATGAAAAAAACATAGCCCTAATAAGTCATTAAGGCTATAGTCTGAATTGTAAGTCATAACACTATAGCATGAATGCCTCTCCCAGGAGCATTTACTTTTGAAAGAGCTTGACATTGGGTGGACAGATCAAAGGAAAGCATTTTTAGTAGCAAAATGTTGGAGTCCTTGGTAATTATTTGGGGAAATAATTGGGTGTGATGTCCTTCCAGTCCTTCAGATAACGCACCCGGTGAGTGACCATGAGGCTCACGTAGGCGGCCCTCAGTGCCTGCACTTAGGCGGGAGCTCCGCCCCAGGAAGCTTGTGATTTCAGGCAGAAGGAACAACCGGAACCCTGGGAAGAGGCCTGTCAGTACTAAGATCTGGTTCCCCTTCTAGGCTGTGTGCAGATTTCCACCTTTGAGCTAAGATAGGATGAGGCATAAGAGTCCTGCAGATGGGCCTCTTTTTGAGGGCAATGAAGGGGCAAAGAGGAAGCTGTAAAAAAGAAAAAAAGAAAAAAAAATGAAGCTGTGATTAGCAGTGGCTTAAGACTAAGGAAGCTCTTCCCAGTGGCCTGTCTTGGGAAGACGGTTCCACCCACCTGCAGGCTGAAGTTTTCTTTGTCTGTTCTGCTTGCAGAAAAGCTTCAGACAGAGCTTGGTAAGTGACCCCTCTTAGAACTATTTCTCCTCAGGGCCGGGCCCAGTGGCTCACGCCTGTAATCCCAGTACTTTGGGAGGCCGAGGCGGGTGGATCACGAGGTCAGGAGATCGAGACCAGCCTGGCTAACACAGTGAAACCCCGTCTCTTCTAAAAATACAAAAAATTAGCCCGGCGTGGCGGCGGGCACCTGTAGTCCCAGCTACGTGGGAGGCTGAGGCAGGAGAATGGCATGAACCTGGGAAGCGGAGCTTGCAGTGAGCCGAGATGGCGCCACTGCACTCCAGCCTGGGCGACAGAGCGAGACTCTGTCTCAAAAAAAAAAAGAACTATTTCTCCTCATTCATCATTTTGCATCTGATTCCCCATATATCTTCTTCTCATCTCCCAACCAGGTATGATGCCCAGGCAGGACCCCTGCTGGCTATGTGGGTGTTGGGGTGGGGGACGGGGTGGGTGCAAGATGTGATGTGTGAGCAGGGAAGCTTGGGGTCCTGATGTGCTAATTTCCTGTTTTCCCTTGGTTGCTTCAGACTGGAGACGGGCTGAAGGCCAGGCTGGTGAGTGGAACCCATCTCTCTCTGACTCTTCCTCATTTATATCTGAGCACCCCAGTCCAACTCACCTGATTAACCAATCAGGCTTCATTCTGGTTGCATTCCGTGGCCTCACACAGCATGTGTTAATCTATGTCACTGGTTAGAGGTCATACTCTGTCCTGAGGACTAAGTGTACTGCAAACCACTAGTTCCAATCCTGGTTACATATCAGAGTTACCGCGACTCCTGGTGCCCATCCTCCAAGACTCAGACTCATGGTTCTGGCATGAGTGTGTTGCTGTACATGTAAATACTTCTCTGCATACCTCCCTCTATTCACCCATAATGCAGACAGTCTAATGTATATATTTTGTATATATTCTTGCAAAATGTGAATATCGATGTATGCATATGCATCTTAGTTCATGTAAGTGACATTTATGGTTCTGTGATGTTCCTTGCTTTTCCCATATGCATCATCATGCTTTAATATCCATCGCTGCCACTCATGTGCATTCAGTCTGTTTTTCCTCCTTACTGCAGAGTGCTTCATTTTAGCCAGCCACCCTCCTGGAGAAGGTATCCAGGCTGCCTCTAACTCCACAACAACACTGAACGCATAGTCTCAAACGTGTTGCCTTACGGCGCTGTGTGGAGATTTCTCTGGGGTATATAACTAGGAGGGAGACTGCTGGCCCATGGTGGGTATGTCCACTAAGGGGATAGTGGGATCCCATGAAGGCAGTGTCGTTATCCTGCCACCAGCCATGCAGTGAGATTCCATGTGCCCACATCTCATGTGAACCAGCATTCCAAGTTTGCCAATCAGTGGGGATAAGTGACGGCTCATTGTTCTTTAGGTTTGCACCCTCTGAATGCTGAGAAGATTGAGCATCTCTGTATATGCTAGTTGGCTCTGGGGACTTCCTCTACTGAAAATTGCCAGCTCACATCACTGACCCATTTTTCTTATGGGATTGCTGTCTTTTATTATTAACAGGAATATTATATATCTCTCTGTGTGTGTGTGTGTGTGTATGTGTGTGATTAATCCCTCATGGGTAAACATCGTGAATTCCTTCTTCTGTTGTGCCATCTGCCATTAGCTTTGTCCATAGTTCCCCTTATTGAAAAGGAATTATTAATTTTGATAAAACATAATCCATCTACTTTTTACTTTATGGTTTGTGTTTTTGAAGTTTTGTTGAAGACCTTCCTCACACTTAGGTCACAAAGATTCTCTTACACTTTCTTCTATTTTTTTTTTTCTTTATGTAACTACAAAAACCTTTCTACTATCTTTATGTTATATTTGCATCTTTAATCCCTGTAAAATTTGCCATTTTATGAGGTGTTGGGTGAGAATCCTGTGATTTTTCTCCATATAGTCAGTTGGGCTTGCCAACGCCATTTACTCCACCATTCCAGGGTTGCCACTGATGTGGGGAACCACCTTTGATGCATATTGGATTCCCATCTCTATATGAGTTTGTCCATTGGCCACCTATTACATCATTGTTTTTACTGCTATGGCTTTTGTAGTAGCTGAAAGTACAAGTTTTCCTTCTCCATTTCCACTTCCTTTTTTAAAGTGAATGAACATTTTTAAAATATAAATTTTAGGATAAATTCATAAATCTCCCCAAAAAATCCAAAAGGAGTTTTACATAGGAATACTTTGAACTTACAGATAAACTAGGGAAAATCAACATCTTTGTAGAACTGAGATATTCCGCACAAGAGCTATGGTGTTTAAAGCTTCACCAGTTATCCTGACGCAAAACTGGGGCAGCAAAGCCTTGCTGTAAATATCTGGAGCTCTGAGAACGTCTTGTGTTGCTTTTGCTTTTGTGACTTGGTGATATCTTTGTTGCAAAACAGAACAAGATAAAACACAACAGAAATCCACTCAGATTGATTCACATTAAGAATGGAGGCATGTCAGGAAAAGACAGGACATCTAGAGGGCATCTTTGGGACCCGTCAGGCTCAGCTGGGCCTCCTGGGCACAGCCTGGCGGGTCAGAGGCTGAGGCTGCACTTCTGTCTCTCAGGGCATCCAGGCGGCTTATAGAGTCTCTTTACCTACATGCTCCACTCTCCTGCTTTTTCCAGCAGAATTTCAGCCTGCACGTAGCTCTGGCATCAATGACACAGGCCTCTACTCAATCTAAAATTTCTCAGGAAAATACATGGTGAACCCCAAGACCAGTCTGGATTCAAACCAGTTGTCACAGTGGGAATGGGGTCATTCGATCTGCATGCATCCCTCATACATCTGGAGACTTCGTTAAGGTTCCAGAGTTACTGACTGAGATTTCTGAGCTTTTTTCCCCTTTTCTGTTTGGTTTCAGAGTGGAGAGCAGCCCAAAAATATGCAGGTAACTGAAGCCAGGAAACTGATTTGTGTTTTGGTTTGGCCGGATCTTAAACAGAAGGGAGGTGGAGAGATCTGAGATTAGAGGACAGGGCTTTATAGGAGCCAAGTGTGGGGCCTGCACACACAAGACACACACGCACACTTGCAAACACGCCACACGACACACATGCCTGCATGTGTATGCGCACATGCACACGTGAGCTCCCAAACACATCGCTCCTTGGGGTTACACTAGGTTTGTTTCCATCTGGCTCGGGGCTATTTGCAGGCGAGAGTGCAGAGTCTGTAATGAACCTCCCAGATTCTCTGACGAAGGGGTCCCCTAGGTTCCCGTCTGTCAAATGGGATGGGGTGTTGAAATGTGGGAGAGTGCAGAGTCTGTAATGAACCTCCCAGATTCTCTGACGAAGGGGTCCCCTAGGTTCCCGTCTGTCAAATGGGATGGGGTGTTGAAATGTGGGAGAGTGCAGAGTCTGTAATGAACCTCCCAGATTCTCTGACGAAGGGGTCCCCTAGGTTCCCGTCTGTCAAATGGAATGGGGTGTTGAAATGTGGGGCACTGGACTAGATGATCTCAAAGGTCCTTTTAAAATCCTTTTAAAAACTTTTCTGAAGGACTGTATGTAAAAAAAAAAAAATCCAAAATTTCTGTAAAATGACGCTCAGCGCTCTCCTGATTATGCCAAGGTCACACAGGGTGGTGCCACCAGCAGGAGCTAGAACCAGCCCATAGGTCCTTGCCCTTGACCGGGACGTGGCTCCCTCCCCGCCAGCCTCCTTCCTTTGCTATCTCTGGTATGGAATTCAGGGACCTTCCAGTTCAGGAAAGGACAGGATTCCCTGTCACTATCAAACACTCAGGAGTGACTTACACATGCCACTTCGGTCCTGGGGAGGGGGTTTGCAGGGGTGAGGGTCGGGGTAAGGGGTTCATTTCCTCGATTATTCCACCAAGAGAAACTAGAGGTTTGTCCGCCTTGGGGAAGACACGGACGGGGGCCCAGACCGTCCCGGGCGGGCACTAACGCTGTGGCTCTGCGCAGTGGATGTGACTCTGGACCCGGCCTCGGCGCACCCCAGCCTGGAGGTGTCGGAGGATGGCAAGAGCGTGTCTTCCCGCGGGGCGCCGCCGGGCCCGGCGCCCGGCCACCCGCAGCGGTTCTCGGAGCAGACGTGCGCGCTGAGCCTGGAGCGGTTCTCCGCCGGCCGCCACTACTGGGAGGTGCACGTGGGCCGCCGCAGCCGCTGGTTCCTGGGCGCCTGCCTGGCCGCGGTGCCGCGCGCGGGGCCTGCGCGCCTGAGCCCTGCGGCCGGCTACTGGGTGCTGGGGCTGTGGAACGGCTGCGAGTACTTCGTGCTGGCCCCGCACCGCGTCGCGCTCGCCCTGCGCGTGCCCCCGCGGCGCCTGGGCGTCTTCCTGGACTACGAGGCCGGAAAGCTGTCCTTCTTCAACGTGTCCGACGGCTCCCACATCTTCACCTTCCACGACACCTTCTCGGGCGCGCTCTGTGCGTACTTCAGGCCCAGGGCCCACGACGGCGGCGAACATCCGGATCCCCTGACCATCTGCCCGCTGCGGGTTAGAGGGACGCGCGTCCCCGAAGAGAACGACAGTGACACCTGGCTGCAGCCCTATGAGCCCGCGGACCCCGCCCTGGACTGGTGGTGAGGCGCCCTCGTGGCCGCAGGACTGGCCCCGGGGGGCTCCCTGGATCCCAGGCCAGCGCTTTGCTCTCCTGCTCCGTCTGAAGGGAGCAGGTGCACCAGCCAAAACGTCAGCGAGGGGGACAAAGAGAGGGACCTTTGCCTACGTAGATGTGTATGTGTAAGGCGATTTTCTTCAAGGAAAGGAGACAAGTCCAAAGCTCGTTTGTGGATTGTGGGACAGAGCGAAGGAGTACAAATATATCCACGTCGCTGAGAGCTGGGGTGCTCACGGTGGGCGGTGGGAAAGAACCCAGCATGGAAGAAAGAAGGGAGAAAACTTTGGTGACTGCCTTAGAGGGATCAGTTAATTTGTATAGTTTTATATTTTTTGCATATGTTTGCTAGCTCTAAAAAGGTCGAGATGCTATAACACTTCGTAAGCAACGAGTTCACCTAAGTAAGGCTCAGATCCTAGTTTTAAAAACCATTTCCCATTAAAATGAAGTTGGAGGAACAGCTGCTTCTGGGACCGGGGCAAAAATTTCAAGGTGAGCCTGGAGCATTGTGTGTGGTGAAGTAAAATAAGGGCTCAAAACGTGACGGCAACCCGGCAAAAGGGTAGGGAGCCAGGCCAAAGGGGCCTCACTGACCAATTGTGGGACAATTTGAACATCAGGATGAATAATGACAGGAGAGATTATAACACACTGAAGAAAAACATAATCCATGAGTTCATGCTGATACTCAAATTTCTTTTTAAAAAGAAGAAACAGGAAGGTTTCTTTTGGAGGTGAAATCTAATTATTGGTGAGAGTCTTTTGGAGAACAGGCTGTTTCCAGTCTCAAAGCAGTAACCTTATACACTACTTATAAGTTTGAAAGGGGAAAGGTTACCTTTACAATGGAGACATCTACCAGATCATCCAAGTGATTAAATTTAACATCATCAATGATGGGACCAAGGACATTATTAGTTTGACAATTGGGGAAAATGAAACGGGAACAGGATATCATTGGAGAAGTGTTCTTCACCCCCTACCCCCAAGACAGTCTCTCTGTCGGCCAGGCTGGAGTGCAGCCTCAACCTCCTGGGCCCAAGTGATCCTCCCACCTCAGCACACAACACCATGCCCAGCTAATTTTAAGTGCGTTATAGAGACGGGGGTCTCACTTCGTTACCCAGGCTGGTCTCAAACTCCTGTGCTCAAGCAATCCTCCCACCTGGGCCTCCCAAAATGCTGGGTGTACAGGCGTGAGCCGCTGTGCCCGGCTTCATTTTCAGAGTGAGACATTTGTACTGTGGCTATGTAGGAGAACATTCTTGTTCTTAGCAAACATACTGAAGTTTTTAGATATTAATTACCACAGTGTCTGCCACTGAATTTCCAGTGACTAAGTGGAAAAATATAAAACATATGAATATAAAGAAAGAAAGACAAGTCAAATGTAGCAAAATGACAACACTTGGTGACTCTAGGTGACTGGTCGACAGATGTTCATTGTACTATCAATGTGGCTTTGCTGTGGGTTTGAAATTTTGCAAACTAAGAGTTGGGTGGCGGGGAGAAGAATACACCAAAAAACTAAGTGATTATCTTTGGATGGGAAAATGTTTGGTAATTGCATTCTTAAAATGTCTTCTTTGTATTTTTTAATGTTCAATAATGTATATGTATCAGTTCTGTAATAAAGGGGAAAACACTGTTGTTTTAAATACTCAAATTCAAAATCATTCATTTGAAAGGAGCTATAATGAAACTGCTGGACGATCTCCTAGGCCGTTGTTTCAGAGTAAGTAAATATGGCCCTCATGCCCTTCCCCTTAATCCAGGCAGAGCTTTCCCTGCCCGTCTTGTTTGAGAGGGGGAATGAGGAAGGGAGACTGCTCCGCAGCCAAGCTTTCTAACTGGTCTTTCCTCCTCCTTCCCTCTTTCCCTCTCCTTTTCTTTTCCTCTTCATGGGGACTGAGATTTCTACTAGGGCCTTTAGCACCAGGATGGGAATGGATGGGGCAGGGACACCTCTGGGGATGAGCTTTCGCCCCACAGGCCCGGGAGTTTGGTTATGTACCAGAGCGGGGTGTGCAAATAAAAAAATTCACTAAGTGTGCTGAGAGTCGGGTTTCTCTATCAGTGAAGGGAAATACGAAATACAGAAAGGGGAAAGGAGAGGATGAGAGTGACTCTGAGGTGGACTGGAATGAGATGTATCAATGTGAATGTGTGGGTTTTACTGTATTGTAGAGAGATGGAATGCACGCACACACGTGGACAGATACACAGATATGTGTGCGTGCATGCAGATCGTTCCCAGCTCTGTCTTGTTTGAAGGCTTAGCAACAATAACACCCCAGTACCAACGGGCACACCGAGACCCAGAACTTAGTTTTTAGTACGATTTTCAGTAAAAGGAATAAAGTCTCCTTGGAGAAATGGTTGAGTCCAAGGCTGGGGCAGGGAAAATACAAGGAGAGCCTACAATATCCTACACCAGAAAATAAGGAAGTAGGTTGCACAGAAGAGCCATGTCGAATGGATTTAGACGTCAGAATGGATTTTGAACCCCTGAATCAAATAGGAATCCATATGTATATTTCCCCACTGATATACATACATACATACATAAACAAATTCATGGAGAGAAGAGAAAGCTCTGCCCTACAATAGGAGTCTCAAAATATTACTTCTTAACTCATAAGTACAAAACACGTACCAATTAACTTTACAGTGGAGGAGGCTGGCAGGCACCACCTTAGCCAAATGACAAAAGTTAACATCACCAGATGGGAAAACAGTTTACATCACATTCTTCCTGATACAATGGAGAATACAAACGGCATCACTTTTGAGGTGTTCCTGCACCCAAAAATGCATAAATCAGGAGGAAACATCACACAAATTGACTGGTACTCTTCAACAATGTCAAGGTCATGAAAGACAGGACAACACTAAGGAACTGCTTCAGACTAAAGGGAACAGGACAACTAAATGCAACAGGTGACCCTGGATGGGATCCTGGATCTATAAAAACATCACTGGGCCAGACAAGTTGGCTCAGGCCTGTAATCCCAGCACTTTCGGAGGCTAAGGTGGAATGATTGCTCGAGTCCGGCGGGGGGAGATTATTGGGGGAAAAAAGGGCATTTTGAAAGAGGTGTGTGGATTAGATAATAATATTGGATAAATGTTAATTTCCTCATTTTGATGTAGAAGAATGCTTTTAAGAAAATGCACACTTACATATTAAGGGGTAAAGGATTACGATGTTTATACCTTATTTTCAAATGGTTCATTAAGACATATAGTAATATAAACAAAAGAGAGAGAGAATGATAAAGAAATGCAGTGGTGTCTGATAAATGTTTAATAACTGGCTTTCTAGGCTGGGCGCGGTGGCTCACGCCTGCAATCCCAGCACTTTGGGAGGCCGAGGCGGTGGATCACAAGGTCAGGAGATCAAGACCATCCTGGCTAACACGGTGAAACCCCGTCTCTACTAAAAATATAAAAAATTAGCTGGGCACGGTGGCGGGCGCCTGTAGTCCCAGCTACTCGGGAGGCTGAGGCAGGAGAATGGCATGAACCTGGGAGGCGGAGCTTGCAGTGAGCCGAGATTGCGCCACTGCACTCCAACCTGGGCAACAGAGTGAGACTCCGTCTCAAAAAAAAAAAAACAAAAAAAAAAACTGGCTTTCTGAAAAAAAAAAATATTGAGCCAATTTCCCTGGTGCAAGTCCTCCCACTATGGTTGATTTCAAGCTAAAGATGTGACACCACTGAGGGCAGACTGGGAAGTGCCTTAGTCAGCTCTCGCTGCTGTAACAAAATGCCACACACGGGGGAAGTGCCTTAGTCAGCTCTCGCTGCTGTAACAAAATATGACACTCAGAGGAAGTGCCTTAGTCAGCTCTTGCTGCTGTAACAAAATACCACACACGGGGGAAGTGCCTTAGTCAGCTCTCGCTGCTGTAACAAGATGCCACACACGGAGGAAGTGCCTTAGTCAGCTCTCACTGCTGTAACAAAATGCCACACACGGAGGAAGTGCCTTAGTCAGCTCTCGCTGCTGTAACAAAATACCATACATGGAGTGGCTTGTAAACAACAGAAATTTATTTCTCACAGTTTTGGAGGCTGCAAGTCCGGGATCAGGGTCCCAGCATGGTCAGGGTTGGCGAGGGTTCTCTTCTGGGTTGCAAACTGCTGCTTTGCTTTGTATCCTCACATGGCAGACAGCAAGAGAGTTCTCCAGGGTCCGTTTATATTTTTGTCTTTTAAATTGAGACAGGGTCTTGCTATGTTGCCCAGGCTGGTCTGGAACTCCTGGCCTCAAGTGACCCACCTACCTCAGCCTCCCAAACTGCTGAGATTACAGGCATAAGCTACCTCATCCAGCCCCTACCAGGGTCTGTTTCTGTTTTTTTTGTTTGTTTTTTGTTTTTGAGACAGTCTCACTCTGTCGCCAGGCTGGAGTGCAGTGGCGCGATCTCAGCTCACAGCAACCTCCACCTCCTGGGTTCAAACGGTTCTCCTGCCTCAGCCTCCAGAGTAGCTGGGACTGCAGGCATGCACCACCACACCCGGCTAATTTTTGTATTTTTAGTAGAGACAGGGTTTCACCATGTTGGCCAGGGTGGTCTCGATCTCTTGACCTCATGATCTGTCCTCCTCGGCCTCCCAAAGGACTGGCATGAAAGGCGTGAGCCACCCAGCCTCTAACAAGTCTGTTTTTACAAGTGCATTAATCCCATCATAGGGGCTCCACCCTCATGACCTAAGCACCTCCCAAAAGTCCCAGCTCCTACTACATTGCATTGGGTGTTACGATTTCAACATGTGAGTGGGGCATAGTGGAGAGGGACACATTCAGACCACAGCAGGAAGAGACACCCATGATCAGCTCTCATGAGACGCCAGCTCCAGACACCATTGTTTGTGCACTTCTAGAGGGAGCTTGTAATTTGTTTCTCCATCAAGTCAGATAAGTGCATTCTAAGCTTATGAAAATATTCTTGGTCACCTGTTGGGAGAAAGCTATTCCCCTTAATTAACACGATATTCAGAAAATGGAAGTTTTATTTTCTAGAGTCATTTGCATTAGTGTGCGAATATTTAGGGTTCTTACTCATGAATGTTTTCGTGATAACATTAAAAATATGTTTCCTCTCCATCTGTAGCTATTATTCCTTTAAGACTGTATTTATGTGATAAATAAGAAAAGCAAACATACGGCTAATATAAAAAACAATGATAAACTGTGTTTAAATAATCAGTGGACACCATCAGCCCACTTTAAATGATGGGCAGGCTGTTTTCCAGTGCAGGAGGGCTGTAGGCAGCCAGGGGCCCCAGCTGGAATGGCATTAAGTTCAAACCCCTCTCTCACAAGGGCTGACAGTGGCACACAACCATGTGGCTCAACCAGCCAGCCAAAGATCCCATCACCCCGACCCCTGTTCCTGGGCCCATCCAGCCCATAGTAAGGTGTCTCGTGGTAAGGCATCATACCAAAGTAGGCAGGGTCTGCAGCTTGGAGGAGCTAAGGGTAGCTGGCATTCACAAGAAGCTGGGCCAAACCATTGGCATCTCTGTGGAGCCAAGATGACAGAACAAGTCCACTGAGTCCCGCAGGCCAATGCACGGCAGCTAAAGGTGCATGGGACCAAACTCATCCTCTCCCCAGGAAGCCCTTGGCCCCCAAGAAGAGAGACAGTTCAGCAGAAGAACTGAAATTGGCCACCAGATTGACCAGACCCGTTGCGCCCATCAGGAATGTCCACAGGAAGGAGAAAGCCTAAATCATCACCAAGGAGGAGAACTTCAAAGCCTTTGCCCCAAAGCCTTTGCTAGTCTCCACATGGCCTGTGCCAACACCTGGCTCTTCGGCATATGGAGAGCTGATGCAAGCTGCAGAACAGGATGTTGAAAAGAGAAAATAAATACCCTCCGGGGATTAAAAAAAAAAAAAGGGGGTGGGGTCCAATACCCAGCCTTAAACTGAGAGAGACCTGAGACATTCAGGTATACATTTTGTGAACCATGAAGGCCCCGGGAGAGGCTGCCCAGAAGGCTGGAGCATGCAGAGTAGAAACCCACGTTTCCCTCCTGCAAGCGACCCCATGCAAGTGTATACAAATAGCACATGGTGGATGTCATTCTCCCTATCGTTCACGTTTTCCATGCAGCTAACCCTCAAAAGTAGGAAAAGGGTGATTGCAGCACTTTCGTGTGTATCTCCGTCCAGTGTACAGAATACACCAGTGCTGAACCTGGTTGGGAGGCTTCTGCTGCTTGAGGGCGCCTGAGGATGGGAAGCTCTTTGGTGGTAGTGTTATGGGATCTCTGGGGTGTTGATTTTGCTGGTGTATCTCCTGGAAACCTCTGTGGCTGTGGCACTTTGCCCAAATTCTTGTTCTTTTCCTGTATCATATGCAGACAAGTGAGGGGTGAAGAAGAGTTTTATTTAGTGTTCGAACAGCTCAGAGAAGTGAGTAGCTCCTCACTGTAGGCTGGTTGCCCATGGAGTGTTCAGTCCTCGGCAGAAAGGAGGCCCTGAAGAGGGTAGCTCCTCTCCACAGGCAAGTCATTTGGATGTCTCTACAGGTCTCTGAAGCTCTCACAGCAGAGAAAATACCTCCTCTCTGCCGGCGGCTCTCCGAAGCTTTCAGTGGAGAGAGTACTATTCTCTCTCCAGCTGGTCGTCTGTACAGTCCTCTCCCTGCCTTCTTTGTTCTCTGGTCGTCCTCTGGCCTCCTGTGGCTGGTCTCGGGACTTTTATAGGCCTTAGAGGGGAGGAAGTGCATGCCGATTGGTCCATGGGTGGCCATGGGCGGGTCCAGAAGAGGCACCACGAGTCCCCACTCAGGTCCGCAGGACTGGCAGCCCAGCCTTCAAGGCCCTCCCTGGCCTGAAAGTGGGACCTTTCCACAAAAAGATATGTAACATTTTCAATTTTCTATGTCATCTGTAAATTGTTACAACAAATCCAGGTAGACTGAAGTATATGGAGACTGCATAGTGTGAATTCTAAAGTTAAGAAAAAAACAATAAAATAAAATGCCAAAAGATGAAGATTTATACTGAAAAAATCAATAGAGGTGATAAAATAAAATACCAAACAATTTTGATTAGTCTAATAGGATGCAAATAGGAGGAATTGTGTTTTTTGAAAAGGGTACAGATACATAGAAAACAAAAAGCAAAGGTTAGATTTAAATCTTACCAGAGAGATAGCTATAATGACTACAAACAGAATAAACACTTCTATGAAAAAGAAGAGATTGACAAACAACTCACTTTAAAAATAAAGAATTGATAGGGCAGTAAAGTAATAGACAAAAATACACCTTGCAAAAAGATATTCCATGTGCATGGATACACAAAGATAGCAGGGTTAGCTATACTTGTATCAGACAAAATAGTCTTTAGGTCAAAAATTGTAAAAAGAGATTAAAGTCATTATGTAATAATATTTCAATATTAAGAGGATATAACAATTATAAATATATATGCGCCCAAAATTAGAGCACCTAAATATATAAAGCAAATTTAAAATAATTTAAAGGGAGAGATAAACTAAAATGCAATTGTAGGAGATGACTTTAATACTTTTTTTTTTACTTTTTGTTTAGAAACAGGGTTTCGCTCTGTTGCCTGGGCTGGAGTGAAGTCACACAATCATAGCTCACTGTAAACTTGAACTCCTGAGCTCAAGCAATCCTCCTGCCTCCAGCCTTCTAAGTAGCTAGGACTACAGGCGTGTGTGTCACCACCATGCCTGGCAATTTTTTTTTTTTTTTTTTTTTGGTAGAGACAGGGTCTAGTATGTTGTGCAGGCTGGTCAACTTGAACTCCTGGCCTCAAGCAATCCTCCCTCCTAGACTTCCCAAAGTATTGGGATTACAGGTGTGAACTGCCAGCATGAGCCTGGCCAATATTTCGCTTTCAACAAGGAATAGAACATCCAGACAGAAAATCAAAAAGGAAACATTGGCCTTCAAACCAAGTTGACCTCATAGACGTATACAGAACATTTCATCCAACAGCAACAGAATACACATGCTTTTCTGGAGGACATGGAACATTGTGCAGGATAGATTCTATGTTCCAGCACAACATAAGAAGACTGAAATTATGTCAAGTGTCTGTTCTAATCACAATGGTATGAAACTAGAAAATAACAACAGGAGAAATCTTGCAAAATGCACAAATATGTGGAAATTAAACAACCTGCTCCTGAATAACAATGAGCCAAAGAAGAAATCACAGAGAAAACAAAAAATATCTTGGGACAAATAAAAATGAAAATATAACACAATATGAAAATGGAAAAATCACAAGAAGCAACCTAACTTTACATCTCAAGCAACTAGGGAAAGAACAAACTAAAACCCCAAGTGAGCAGAATAAAAGAAACAATAAAGATCAGTGCAGAAATAAGTGAAATTGAGACTAGAAAACATCAGAAAAAAATCAATACACAATTGAGAACTGGATTTTTTGAAAAGATAAGCAAAATTCACAAACCTTTCCCTAAACTATAAAAAAAGACAGAAGACTCAAATAAAACCAGAAATGAAAGAGGAAACATTACAATTGATACCACAGAAGTAAAAAAAAAGATCATAAAAAGCTACTATGAACAGCAACCAATCAGATAATCTAGAAGAAATGGACAAATTCCTAGCAACATATAATATACCAAGTATGAATCATTAAGAAATAGAAAATACAGGCTGGGCATGGTGGCTCACGCCTGTAATTCCAGCACTTTGGAAGGCCAAGGTGAGCAGATCACTTGAGGCCAGAAGTTCAAGACCAGCCTGACCAACATGGCAAAACCTCATCTCTACTAAAAATACAAAAATTAGCCGGTTTCAGGGCATATGTCCTAATCCCAGCTTCTTGAGAGGCCAAGGAATGAGAATTGCTTGAACCCGGGAGGCAGAGGTTGCATAGCCAAGATTGTGCCACTGCACTCCAGCTTGGGCAACAGAGCAAGACTCTGTCTCAGAAAGAAAGAAAGGAAATAAGGAAAGGAAGGAAGGAGAGGAAGGAAAGGAAGAAAGGAAGAAAGAAAATGTAAAAAGTATAAGTAAGGAGATAAAATAAAAAGTCTCCCACCAAAGACAAGCTTAAAAACTGATGGCTTCACTGATGAATTCTACAAAACAGTTAAGGAGAATACCAGTATCTCTGAAGATCTTCCAAAAAATTGAAGTGGAAATAGAATTTCCAAACTGACTTCATGAGACCAGCATTACTCTAATACCAAAGCCAGACAAAAACACTATTAAAAAAACTACAGGCCAATATCTCCAATGAACATAGATGCACCAATTCTCAATAAATACTAGCAAAACCAAACTCAACAACACATCATAAACATCGTATGAACAAGTAGGAATTCTTCCTGGGATGGACAAAGCAATGCATATGATACCCCACATTAACAAAATGAACGACAAAAACCACATGGCTATCTCCGTTGATGCATAAAAACTATTTGACAAAATTTAACATTCATGTTTTCTTCAAAAAAGCTCTCAACACAATTGGTACAGAAGAAAACTTCCTAAATACAGAAAAGTCATTCATGAAAAGCCCACAGCTAGTACCATAATGAGAAAATACTGAAATATTTTACTCTAAGATCGAGTGCAAAGCAAAGATGCCCCCTCTCACCACTTCAACACACAACTGAAAGTAATAGCAAGAGCAATCAGAAAAGAAAAAGAAAAACATTTGAGGTAGAAAAGAAAAACTAAATTATCCCTATTTGCAGAGAGCATTTTATATGTAGACAACCTTAAAAACCGCTAATAAAAAAAAAGTTAAAACCAATGAATTCCATAACGTTGCAGGATAAAAAAAACCAACATACAAAAAGCAATAAGCATTTCCATACATTTAACAAACTACCTGAAAAAGAAATCAAGAAAACACCACTTTCAATAGCATCAAAAAAATTTAAATACTTAAACTTAACCCAGAAAACGAAGTATCTGCACACTGACAACTCTAATACATTAATGAAATAAATTGAAGACACAAGTAAAAAGATATCCCACGGACATCATGACACGTGAAGTGTGAAAAAGAGTTTTATTTGGTGTTAGAAAGCTCCGAGGAGTGGGGAGCTGCTCACTGCAGGCTGTGGCTACCCATGGTGTGCTCAGCTCTCAGCAGGAAAGAGCTCCTGCAGAGGTTAACTCCTCTCCACAGGTAAGTCATTCAGATATCTCTGCAGGTCTCCGAGGCTCTAAGCAAAGACAGTAGCTCCTCTCTGCCGGCAAGTCTCTGCATCTTCCAGTGGAGCGAGTGCTCTTCTCTTTCCAGCTGTTCGTCTGTCCAGCAGCCTCTCCGCCGTCTTCTCCGGCTGGTCGTTCTTCTGCCGAGTCTGCCTGGTCCCGGGACTTTTATAGACCTCGGGGGGGGGAGGAAGTGCATGCCGATTGGCCCATGCGTGGCCATGGGCGGGTCCAGAAGAGGCACCACGAGTCTCCACTCAGGTCCGCAGGACTGGCAGCCCAGCCTTCAAGGCCCGCCCTGACCTGAAAGAGGGACCTTTACTGGGGACCTTCCCCCTTCCGCCAAGGACTCCGTCTGCCTCCTGTGGTCATTCAAGGCCCCCAGGGCTCGACCCCAAATCCGATCCAAGATCGGAGCAGTTGCCAGGAGTGGAGAAAAGCCAGGTAGTGGGAGCAGACGCCCCAGAGCCTACAGGGACAGAAGCGGGGAAGGGAGGGGTCCTTTCTGGGGCCTCCGAGGGTGCAGGCTGCAGAGATGCCCGGGTCCTGCAGGTAAGAAGGCAGCTGCAGCGCCTAGGAGGGCAGACGCAGCCACATCCCTGAAGGCAGACCCTGTCTGCTCCCAGCCCTCCCCCAAGAGCACAGAGGGGGCTCGGATCCACAGGTGCAGTTTGGGCTGCTATAGCCCCGGCCCTCCTGCCTGCTCCGTACAACAGGAGGCCTGGGTCTGCGTCTGCAGTTTGGGCGCCTGGAGCTCCAGTCCCAACTCAGAAGGGACAGGGCTCCCACCAGCTCCCTGGAGTGTGCAGCCCCAGCCGTGCCTCCCTGCTGTAGCCGGCATATTGGCAACAGCCACTGCCATCAGCAGAGTGGGGGAAAGACCTCCTCAGCCAAGCGGGCATCAAGTTATCCCCAGCTCGCCAGGGAATCTCAATGGGAAGACAACGATTCCCCAAGAATTGGGCATTCCTGCACATTTTTGGTGGGCATATAAATTGGTGCAGCTTCTTAGAGGTCAATTTTGGTATTATCTACCAATTTATAAATGTGAACATTCTTTGACCCAACAATTCCACTCCCAGGAATCTGTTCTACAGAAATATTTGCATTAGCACCTAAAGACATAAGATATTCAATGCGTCAGTATGTACGCAGAGGTCGAAAACCATCTACCTGCTACCAGGGGAACAGATATAGTTTATTCATACTATGGGGTACTATGGCACTGTAAATTTTATGATACACATAAATTTTTACAGGGAGCATGTATTGCTTTGCAATTAAAAAGGAAATGAGGTGGCTACACCCTCCCTAAGTCCTCCTTATTCCTCAGCTCCCTCAGCTGTGCTTTGGCTGAACCCCCAGCCTCTTTTCCATGCCATTTGTGTCAGGACATTCCCATGCACTCCCCACCTGGCAGACGGCCTGGGAAGGAGGCAGCCAGATAGCTCAACATGGCTCGCTTCCCAGGTAATCTGACCCAAGGGAAACACAGGTTGGCACTGGGGAGGGTTGGGCGGGCTCTCTCTAAGGTCATCTCCCAGTTTTCTTTTCCTCTGGGCAGGTCGTCCAGCCCATCAGAACAAGATACCAAGCTCCTCTTCTTGCAGGCATCCCCCAAAGTTCCATGTGATTCTTTTAGGGGCAGCTTGGGGAGTGGCAAGTACTCCTAACTCCATCCCCATGGAGGGCAGGGAATCACCTCTTTCCAGGAGCACCATGCCCAGGGCCATGGTGACTCCCTCTCCAGCCTACTTCCCACCCCCAACCCCTCCCAAAGAAATGAGCTCCTCTTTGGACCACTTTTTTATTTCACATTTATTTCTTTTATTTATATTTTATGGTCAGTGCAAACAATTCCATAAAGTAAAAACTTATGAAGAATCAAAGCATGATTATTTAAATTCAAAATAGACAGTCGGTGCAAAATAATACAAGTATAAAAGTGGCTTCATTTGCACACACAGCAGCATGCGTTTCAACACATATCAAGGATGGCGAATGGTTGTTTTTTATTCTCTTGAAGACTGTGACAACATCAGATACTACAATGAATCTGTGTTCACATCAGCCAAAATTTGTTTCTAAAAATACTTCTTCACATTTAAACTACTGTCAAGATATGCTTTCCAGAATTAAGCCTCTAGTTTCTAACATCTAATAACTGATACAAAGCTGGGTACAGTGGCTCATGCCATAATCCCAACACTTTGGGAGGCTGAGGTGGGAGGATCACTGGAGGCCAGGAGTTCAAGACCAACCTGGGCAACAAAGCAAGACCCCATCTCTGTAAAAATAAATAAATAATTTTTAAATAAATAAAAACTGATCTAGAAAGTGTTCCAAATGTAACTCTTCTGGTTATTAACGGTTAAAAAATAAGTATTTTCAAAAGTAATTTAAAATAATTGTTTCAAGTTTAATAATGCTGGTGCTCTTCTGCCCTAACTCCAGGATGGGAGCCTCTGGTTTGGAATCTGTAGGCCAGGGCCAGGCCTCCCAACAACTCCACTTCCTTTCTTTTTCCTTCCCAGGATCTTTGTCTACCCTGGCTCCAGGCAGTGCAGTGTCTGGGAACTGTGCTGCTTCCAAGGCCCAGAATTCAGTCCATCAGGGGCCAACGCTCAGGGGGACCTCCACACTGATGAGACTTAGGGGGCTCCTCCTCTAGCCAGCGGACCCCCGAGTACCGGCCGCCACAGTCCACATCAGGCTGAGGACCTCTCACCTCTGTTCCCAGTAACAATTCGAAGATTTTGTAGACAAAGGTCCAAAACCATGTCATTGCTGGGGCCCCACGCAGTGGCGGCTGTGGCTGCCTCCCTGAGATGTTCTTCAGTCCTCCCGTGGAGTGTAGCCTTGGAAAAGAGCTGGTCAGCAGGGGCCCTGGGGGAGCCCTGGAACTGGGAAGCAGCAGGTGAGCTGGGCAGCACTGGCATTGGCTGGGTCTTTGTTGGGCCCGAGGCTGGTTTTGGAAGGGTGAACCCCACACGAGCTGGAGCCCAACTGTCATCTATTACTAACTGAGAGCTCATTGTAGGGCCAGAGACTTAGTGCGTCTGACCACAGCTTTTAACTGTCACCTTCTCGCTGAACAAGTTGCTGTCAGTGTGTCGGAGAAGCAGGAGGATGGACGGAGATCATGAAACTAAGCAAGGTCAGTGCAGAGAAAATGCTGAAGTATAATTAGGTTTCTCTGTTGACCGTCATGGGAGGGAACCTCTAGCATAGTAAAAAGGCATCCTAGACTTCTGATTTTTGCTCTGCCATATGAAGAGCTCAGCGGCATCACTCCCACACTTACAAGAAAACAACTGAACAAAGTAAAATACAATAGCTCCTCATAAATCACAGGGCAAACTGCTGCCCTGAAAACTGGAGAGAGAGAGGCTGATACAAAACATCACAGCTCACCATGAGCAGAAGCCTGAGAGGAGAAGCCTCCCTGGAGCCAGAACGAGCAGGAACAACTAGACTGAAATAAACCAGCTGCTGGAGGCAGAGGCTGGACCAGTTAGAGTTAAAAACCTCAGCCTTGAGGGCTCCCACACTTTCTTGAGTTTTATCTCCAGGAGCCCCAGCAGGTCCCCGCTGTGAGGATTGGAGGGAAATCTCATGCCTCCAGCCAGGGCAGAGGAAAAGCAACCATTTGGAAATGCAGCAGAGCATTCTGTTCTCCTCCAGTTCCCTGCAACAAAGGCTGGCACACGTGGGAGTCTAGACGAAAGCCTGACTTGACCCAGGGAGGGTCGATGACCCAACGCCAGCCCCTATAGCCACCCTGCCACATCTAAGTAGGAGGGGAGCTGAGCAGCACTTGCGGAGGTCATACAGCAAGAGCAGAGACCACAGAACCACTGAGACCTAATCACAAGATGGGGGAATACTCCCCTCCCCACCTCCCACCTCCACGGCAGCAGGACCCCTGTACAGCAACGGGGGATCACAGTAGAGAACTGCAAGGCTCAGACTATTTCAGAAGGGCTTTCCAGAGGAGGCAAATGCAACACTAGAGGAAATTGGAGCCTCAGACACCTACAGCTACAGCAAATAGTAAACACAGCATAATTCTCCTAGCGAGATAAACACCAACCATCTCCCTATAAACCAATATATCTAAGTTCCTATTACCCAATACATCATGTCTGGTTTTCAACAAAAGTGTACAAGGCACGCTAAAGGGTAACAGAAAACAATCTAAAGAGGAAAAGAAAGCAGGAGAACCAGATTCAGATATGGCAATAATTTTGGAATTATCAGAACAGGAACTTAAAATAAGTATGATCAACGTGCTAAGGATGCTAATGAAAAAAGCAGACAATATAAAGAACAATGGATAATGTAAGTAGAAAGATTGAAACTCTGAGAAAGAATAAAATAAAAAGAGGCTGGCTGCGGTGGCGCACACCTGTAATCCCAACACTTTGGGAAGCTTGAGTCCAGGAGTTCGAGACCAGCCTAGGCCACAAAGTGAGACCTTGTTTCTATTAAAAAAGAAAGAAAATGCCAGGTGTGGTGGTTCACACCTCTAATCCCAGCACTTTGGGAGGCTGAGGTGGGTGTAACACCTGGGGTCAGGAGTTCAAGACCAGCCTGGCCAACCTGGTGAAACCCCGTCTCTACTAAAAATACGAAAATTAGCTGGGCATAGTGACGGGTTCCTGTAATCCCAGCTACTCGGGAGAATGAGGCAAGGTAATCACTTGAACCTGGAAGGCAGAGGCTGCAGTGAGGCGAGATAGCATGATTACACTCCAGCCTGGGCAACAGAGCAAGACTCCATCTCAAAAAAGGAAAAAAAATTAATTTTCAAAAATATATTTTTTTAATTTTAAAAAGAAACACTAGAAATGAAAACCCCATAACAGAAATGCAGAATGCCTTTAATGGACTTAGTTGTAGCCTGGGTATAGCTGAGGAAAGAATCTCTGAACTTAAGAATATCTCAAAAGAGAATTTGCTACAGAGAATATCTCAATAGAAACTTCCCAAACTGAAGTACGAGAAAACAGCGGGAAAAAAGCCAGAACAGGGCCAGGTGTCGTTGCTCACGCCTGTAATCCCAACATTTTGGGAGGCTGAGGCAGGAGGATTGCTTGAGTTTGAGACCAACCTGGGAAACATACTGAGACCCTGTCTCTACAAAAAGTAAAAGTAAAAAAATAGCCAGTCATGATGGCACGTGCCTGTGGTCCCAGATATTTGGACGGCTGAGCTGGGAGGGTCGGTTGAGCCCAGGAGGTCCAGGCTGCAGTGAGCCATGTTTGTACCAGTGCACTCCAATCTGGGCAATAGAGAAAGACGGGACGAGGAAAGAGGGAAGGGAAGGGAAGGGGAGAGGAAGGGAGGGGAGGGGAGAGGAAGGATTTGAAGTAATAATGGCTACAAATTTCCCACAGTTAGTGTCAGACACCAAACTACAGATCCAGGAAGATCAGAGAATACTAAGCGAATAAAAAACAAAAACGCTTTACCTAGATATATAATAATCAAAACCAAGGACAAAAAGGGAAACCATGAAAGAAGCTGAAAAGGTGCAGGAAGGTTGTTGGCGGGGGGAACACCCTACTGGTAGAAGAACAAGGATAAGAATTATATCGGAATTCCTATTGTAAACTATGCAAACAACAAGTGAGTAGTGAAATATTTAAGTGTTAAAAGAAAAAAAATGCCACCCTAGAAACCTATATTCAGTGAAATTATTCTTCAAAAGTGAAGAAGGAAGTAGGATTTATTCTTGGGATGCAAGATTAGTCTAACATATGCAGATCAATCAATGTGATACATCACATCAACAGAATAAAAGAGAAATAAATACCAAATCATCTCCATAGATGCAGAAAAAGATTTGATTCCGTACAAGGCAAGGATCCACACTTGCCACTTCTAGTTAATAAGCACAAGAAATAAAAGGCATCCAAATCAGAAAGGAATGCCGGTGCGATGGCTCACACCTGTAATCCCAGCACTTCGGGAAGCTAAGGTGAGCAGATTGCTTGAGCCCAGGAGTTTGAGACCAGCCTAGGCAACATGATGAAACCCTGTCTCTACAAAAAAATTCAAAAACTATCTGGGCATAGTGGCACATGCCTGTAGTCCCAGCTACTCAGGAGGCTGAAGTGGGAGGATCACTTGAGCCCAGGAGGCAGAGGTTGCAGTGAGCCAACATTACACCACTGTACTCCATCCTGGGCAACAGAGCAAGACCTTTTCTCAAAAAACAAACAAACAAAACAAATAGGCAAGGAAGAATTAAGTTATCCCTGTTTGTAGATGACATATTCTATATGTAGAAAACCCTAGGGACATCATTAAAAAATGGTTAGAACTAATAAATAAATTCAGTAGACTTGCAGGCTACAAAAATCAACATAAAAAATCAACAGCATTTCTCTCTCTCTTTTTTTTTTTTTTGGAGACACAGTCTCACTCTGTTGCCCAGGCTGGAGTGCAGTGGTGTGATCTTGGCTCACTGCAACCTCCACCTTCTGGGTTCAAGTGATTCTCCTGCCTCAGCCTCCCAAGTAGGTGGGATTACAGGTGTGCACCACCCAGTAAATTTTTGTATTTTCAGTACAGACAGGGTTTCACCACGTTGGTCAGGCTGGCCTCAAACTCCTGACCTCATGATCCACCTGCCTTGGCCTCCCAAAGTGCTGGGATTACAGGCGTGATCCACTGCGCCCAGCAGAAATCAACAGCATTTCTATTTATTAACAATAAACTGTCAAAAAAGGAAATCAAGCCATTTACAATAGCTACCCCCCAAAATACGTAAAAATAAATTTTCCCAAGGAAGTGAAAGATTTGTACATAAACTATATAACATTGATGAAATAAAGACCACAGAAATAAAAAGATATCCCATGTTCATGAATTAGAAGAATATTGTGAAAATTATTATACTACCCAAAGCAATCTACAGATTCAATATAATTCCTATAAAATTCCAATAACATTCTTCACAGAAATAGAAAAAAAAATCCTAAAATTCATAGGGAACCACAAAAGACCCCAAATAACCAAAGGAATCTTAAAAAGAACAAAGCTAGAGGCATCACACTACCTGACTTCAAAACATACTACAAAGCTGTAGTAATTAAAACAGCATGGTACTGACATAAAACCAGACATATTGAACTGACTAGAGAGCCTTGAAATAAGTTTTATGTATTTACAGTCAATTGGTTCTCAACAAAGATGCCAAGAACTCACAATAGGGAAAGGACAATCTCTTCAATAAATGATGTTGAAGCAACTGTATATTCATGTGCAAAAGAATGAGATTAGACTTTATCTCTCACCATATACAAAAATCAACTCAAAATGAATTAAAGATCTAAATGTAGAACAGTGGTTACCAGGCGCCAAGATGTGGGAGAAAATTGGGAGACATTGGTCAAAGGGTGCAAACTTGCAGTTATATAAAATAAACAAGTCTAGATATCTAACAGACTGTATGAGGACTACAGTTAATAATATTGTATACTGAAATTTTGCTAAGAGTAGATTTTAGATGCTCCTACCATACAAAATGTAACTATGTAAAGTGATGGATGGGTTCATTTGCTTGACTATAGTAAATAATTTCACTATGTTTGTATATATGAAAACATCATGTTGTATGCTTGAAATATATACAATAGAAAATAAACAAAAATTTTTAGAAAATGAAGGAGAGTTAAGGGCTTTCTCGGACAAACAAAAACTGAGGGAATTTGTTGCCAGTAGACCCGTCTTGTAAGAAGTGTTAAAGTTCTTCAGAGAGAAGGAAAATGTTATATTTCTGAAACTTGGAGCTACATAAGGAAGGGAAGTGTGTTAGATAAAGAATAAATGAAGGTAAAATAAAACCTTAATTTTTCTTATTATTAATTGACCTAATAAATAACTTCAAAATAATAATAGCAAAAATGTTCTGGGTAAATATAGCTTATGGATAAGTTAAATGAATGATAGCAATGTGAATGCTTCTGTTATAAAGTACCCACACTACCCATGAAGTGGACTTGAGAATGGATTTAAATTACTTATAAACTAGCCAGGTGCAGTGGCTCATGCCTGTAATCTCAGCAATTTGGGAGGCCAAAGCAGGAAGGCTGCATGAGCCCAGGAGTTTGAGACCATCCTGGGCAACATAATGAGATCCCATCTGTACAAAAATTGTTTTTAAAAAATTAGCTGGGCATGGTGGTGCATACCTTAGTCTCAGCTACTTGAGGGGCTGAGGTGAGAGGGCTGCTGGAGCCCAGGAGTTCAAGGCTGCAGTGAGCTATTATTGCAGCACTGCACTCAAGCCTAGGTGACAGAGCAAGACCTTATTTCAAAAATAAACAACAAAAATTACCCATAAGTTTGTTGCAAAAGTATCCTGAAAACCCTAAGGAAGCCTTAATTTTTTTAAATAGAGATAGGGTCTCACTCTATTGCCCAGGCTGGTCTTGAACTCCTGGGTTCAAGCCATCCTCCTACCTTAATCTTCCAAAGTGTTGGAATTCTAGGCATGAGCCACCAAACCCAGCCTAAATTATTTTAAAAAGAAGTTTAATTGCTATGCTAAGAGATGAGAGAAAATAAAATAATACAAAATGCTCAGTTAAAACTGGAAGACAGAAGGAAAGAAAGGTTTTTAAAAAAAGAAGTGAACCCCTCCCCTCTCCCCTCCCCCCTCTCCCCTCTCCCCTCTTTCCACGGTCTCCCTCTCCCTCTCTCTCCCCCCATGGTCTCCCTCTCCCTCTCTTTCCACGGTCTCCCTCTGATGCCGAGCCGAAGCTGGACGGTACTGCTGCCATCTCAGCTCACTGCAACCTCCCTGCCCGATTCTCCTGCCTCAGCCTGCCGAGTGCCTGCGATTGCAGGCCCGCGCCGCCACGCCTGACTGGTTTTCGTATTTTTTTGGTGGAGACGGGGTTTCGATGTGTCGGCTGGGCTGGTCTCCAGCTCCTAACCGCGAGTGATCCGCCAGCCTCGGCCTCCCGAGGTGCCGGGATTGCAGACGGAGTCTCGTTAACTCAGTGCTCAATGGCGCCCAGGCTGGAGTGCAGTGGCGTGATCTCGGCTCGCTACAACCACCTCCCAGCCGCCTGCCTTGGCCTCCCTAAGTGCCGAGATTGCAGCCTCTGCCTGGCAGCCACCCCGTCTGGGAAGTGAGGAGCGTCTCCGCCTGACCGCCCATCGTCTGGGATGTGAGGAGCCCCTCTGCCTGGCTGCCCAGTCTGGAAAGTGAGGAGCGTCTCTGCCCAGCCGCCATCCCATCTAGGAAGTGAGGAGCGCCTCTTCCCGGCCGCCATCACATCTGGGAAGTGAGGAGCGTCTCTGCCCGGCCGCCCATCGTCTAAGATGTGGGGAGCACCTCTGCCCTGCCGCCCCGTCCGGGATGTGAGGAGTGTCTCTGCCCGGCCGCCCTGTCTGAGAAGTGAGGAGACCCTCTGCCTGGCAACCGCCCCGTCTGAGAAGTGAGGAGCCCCTCCGCCCGGCAGCCACCCCGTCTGAGAAGTGAGGAGCGTCCTCCCTCCTTGTCCGGGAGGGAGGTGGGGGGGTCAGCCCCCCGCCCGGCCAGCCGCCCCGTCAGGGAGGTGAGGGGCGCCTCTGCCCGGCCGCCCCTACCGGGAAGTGAGGAGCCCCTCTGCCCGGCCAGCCGCCTCATCCGGGAGGGAGGTGGGGGGGTCAGCCCCCCGCCTGGCCAGCTGCCCCGTCCGGGAGGCGAGGGGTGCCTCTGCCCGGCCGCCCCTACTGGGAAGTGAGGAGCCCCTCTGCCCGGCCAGCCGCCCCGTCCGGGAGGGAGGTGGGGGGGTCAGCCCCCCGCCCGGCCAGCCGCCCCATCCGGGAGGGAGGTGGGGGGGTCAGCCCCCCGCCCGGCCAGCCGCCCCATCCGGGAGGGAGGTGGGGGGGTCAGCCCCCCGCCCGGCCAGCCGCCCCATCCGGGAGGGAGGTGGGGGGATCAGCCCCCCACCTGGCCAGCCGCCCCGTCCGGGAGGAGGTGGGGGGATCAGCCCCCCGCCCGGCCAGCCGCCCTGTCCAGGAGATGGGGGGCGCCTCTGCCCGGCCGCCCCTACTGGGAAGTGAGGAGCCCCTCTGCCCGGCCAGCCGCTCTGTCTGGGAGGGAGGTAGGGGGTCAGCCCCCCGCCCGGCCAGCCGCCCCGTCCGGGAGGGAGGTGGGGGGGTCAGCCCCCCGCCCGGCCAGCCGCCCCGTCCGGGAGGGAGGTGGGGGGGTCAGCCCCCCGCCCGGCCAGCCGCCCCGTCCGGGAGGGAGGTGGGGGGGTCAGCCCCCCGCCCGGCCAGCCGCCCCGTCCGGGAGGGAGGTGGGGGGATCAGCCCCCTGCCCGGCCAGCTGCCCTGTCCGGGAAGTGAGGGGCGCCTCTGCCCGGCCGCCCCTACTGGGAAGTGAGGAGCCCCTCTGCCCAGCCAGCCGCCCTGTCCGGGAGGGAGGTGGGGGGTCAGCCCCCCGCCCGGCCAGCCGCCCCGTCCGGGAGGTGAGGGGCGCTTCTGCCCGGCCGCCCCTACTGGGAGGTGAGGAGCTCCTCTGCCCGGCCACCACCCCATCTGGGAGGTGTACTCAGCAGCTCATTGAGAACGGGCCATGAAGACAATGGCGGTTTTGTGGAATAGAAAGGGGGGAAAGGTGGAGAAAAGATTGAAAAATCGGATGGTTGCCGTGTCTGTGTAGAAAGAGGTAGACATGGGAGACTTTTCATTTTGTTCTGTACTAAGAAAAATTCTTCTGCCTTGGGATCCTGTTGATCTGTGACCTTACCCCCAACCCTGTGCTCTCTGAAACATGTGCTGTATCCACTCAGGGTTGAATGGATTAAGGGCGGTGCAAGATGTGCTTTGTTAAACAGATGCTTGAAGGCAGCATGTTGGTTAAGAGTCATCACCACTCCCTAATCTCAAGTACCCAGGGACACAAACACTGCGGAAGGCCGCAGGGTCCTCTGCCTAGGAAAACCAGAGAACTCTGTTCACTTGTTTATCTGCTGACCTTCCCTCCACTATTGTCCTGTGACCCTGCCAAATCCCCCTCTGCGAGAAACACCCAAGAATGATCAATAAAAAAGAAAAAAAAGAAAAAAAAAAAAAAAAGAAGTGAAGAACAAGTGAATGAATAAAAAAGTTACAAATGTGGTAGATATTAATCCAACTACACCAATCACCACTTTAAATATAAATGGTTTAAATACACCAGTTAAAAGGCAGAGACTCACGGAGTAGATAATGAGACTCAACTACATGTTGTCTACAAGAAATTCATTTTAAATATAAAGACGCAGATAAAGAATAAAGGGATGGATGAAAATATATAACGCTAACACAAATCAAGAAAATCCTGGAATAGCCATATTAATTTCAAACAAGGCAGACTTCAGAACAAAAATTATCAGGGATATATAGAAGCATGACATTACAAAGAGGTCAATTTCCATTAAAACACAACAATTCTTAATGTGTTCCCCTATGAAGAGATTGTCCAAATACATGAGGCAGAATGTAATATGTCAAACAACTCAACCATAGTTGAACTCAACCATCAAATAACTGAACTTGACAATTACAGAATATTCATCCACTGACAGCAGAATACACATTCTTTTCAAGTTTACATAGAATATTCAGAAAATAAATCACATTCTAGGCCATAAAAAACACCTCAAAAAATTTAAAAGAAAAATATCATACAAAGTATGCTCTTGCACCACAATGGATAAAATCTAGAAATCAGTAACAGATAGCTGGAAGTTTCTCAAATATTTGGAGATTAAATAAGACACTTCTAAATAATACATAGGTCAAAGTCTCAGGATAAATTAAAAATGTTTTCACCTGAATGAAATATGAAAACAGAACTTACTAAAATGTATAGGACGTAGTGAAAGCAGTGCTACAAGGAAAATTTATAGCATTAAATGCCTATATCAGAAAGGAACAAAGATCTAAAATCAATAATCTAAGCTTCCATCTTAGAAAACTAGAGAAAAAAGCATACTATAAGCCTGGAAAAGGCAGAAAAAAAGAAATAATAAAAATTAGAGCAAAAATCAATGAAATAGAAAACAAAGACAAATAGCAAAAAAAAAAAAAATCAATAAAATCAAAAGCTGGTTCTTTGAAAAGACCAGTAAAATTAGTAACTTACAGTGAGGCTAACAAAAAATAGAGAAAGGACATAAATTGCTAATATCAGAAATGAAAAATGGGACATTACTACTGATCTCAGGGACATTAAAAGTATAATAAAATATGTTCAACAACTATGCTCACAAATTTGATAACTTGGATGAAATAGACTAATTCCTTAAAAGATACAATCTACCGAAATTCACACTAAGAAAAGAGACAATATGAAAAGACTCATATGTATTAAATCAAATCAAGTCCGGGCAAGATGGTTCACACCTATAATCTCAGCACTTTGGGAGGCTGAGGCAGCCAGATCACTTGAGTTTGGGAGTTCGAGACCAGCCTGGCCAACATGGCGAAACCCTGTCTCTACTAAAAAATACAAAAAATTAGCCAGGCATAGTGGCATATCCCTGTAGTCCCAGCTACTCAGGGGGCTGAGGCAGGAGGATGTCTTGAGCCCAGGAGGCCGAGGCTGCAGTGAGTCCTGATCGTGCCACTGCATTCCAGCCTGGACGACAGAGTGAGACCCTGTCTCCAAACAAACAAACAAAAAACTATGTAATTCATGCCATCACCAGGCTAAGCAAGAAAAATCATATGATCACATAAATAGATGCAGAAAAGCATTTGACAAAATTCAACACCTAGTTATGATACAAACTCTCAGTAAACTAGGATAGAGGGGAATTCCTCAAATTGATAAAGAACATCTATAGGCAGAGCATGCTGATTCATGCCTATAATCCCAGCACTTTGGGAGGCCAAGGCAGAAGGATTGCTTGAGGCCAGGAGTTTGAGATCAGCCTGGGCAACATAGAGAGATTCCATCTCTAAAAAGAAAGACACACACACACACACACACACACACACACAGACACAGACACATCCACAGAAAAAAAACTAGCTAACATCATACTTAATGGTTAGTGAGAAACTAGGTGTTTTCTCCTTAAGATCAGGAGCAAGGATGTCCCCTACTATCATTCTTATTCAACATTGTACTGAAGTCCTAACTAATGCAAGAAGATTTTAAAAAGGAAATTAAAGCTATACAGATCAGGGGAAAAAAAGAAACTGTCTTTCTTCACAGATGACATGATTGTCTATGTAGAAAACACCAAAGTATTGACCAAAAACTCCTGAACTAGTAGATGATTATAGCAAGATTTTTTCTTTTCTTTTCTTTTCTTTCTTTTTTTTTTTTTTTTTGAGATGGAGTCTCACTCTATTGCCCAGGCTGGAGTGCAGTGGCTTGATCTTGGCTCACTGCAACCTCTGCCTCCTGGGTTCAAGCGATTCTCCTGCCTCAGCCTCCAGAGTAGCTGGGATTACAGGCATGATCCACCACGCCCAGCTAATTTTTGTAATTTTAGCAGGGACCAGGTTTTACCATGTTGGCAAGGCTGGTCGTGAATTCCTGACTTCAGGTGATCTGCCTGCCTCGGCCTCCCAAAGTGCTGGGATTACAGGCATCAGCCACTGCACCAGCCAGATTACAGCAAGATTACTATGTAGTGAATTATCATCATTTTATGTTGCCTCAGCACCCATTTTTCAGGGAAGTTTAACTTTCCTATGCCGGAAGGAGAGCTCAGTCACCCTTGACACAGTTTTCAGGTTCTACATCTCCTCCCAGTTCCTCAAGGTGGTCAGTCCAGATATCTGCTGTGCACAACTGCCTCCCGGTGCCCACCTCCGCATGGCACAGCTACATACAGCCCACTCCACTAGCCCTGCATACTCTGTGTAGTGGGATGGATGGCTGCACGTGAGATTTCAAGTCATAGTGGGTACCTTCGGACTGCTTGTTTAATTATGCTCATCAGATGCCTGACTCAGGTTTCTCCAGCAGCCTTTAGTGTCTCTGCTACTCAAATAGCACCCATGATAAGGCACAAGGTCTAATGCCTAGACATTACAGGGTCAATTTCAATGGTATTGACACAGCAGACGTTGCTGCCTACATATTAGAACACCACACCCTAATGGCCCAAGCCAGTGGCCAAGGATAAAAACCTTGGAGGAACCTCTTCTGCCTGGTTGACTGGGCTCCCCACTTTCCCACCGCTTCCTTTAAATGGACCATTCAGGTATTTGCCCTTGAACTTAAAGCCACCCACAGTGTATTCTCCAACATACACTTCTAATTTCTGCATTCTTTCTCCCTGCCTGTACTCCCTAAACTAACCTCTGTGTGGGGGGCCTCCAAGCATGTCATATACTACCAGAACCTATAAGTAATAAAATCTTTATTTCTATTTTGTGTCTCTCCTAATCATTGAAGGGTTGCTCTCCATTTTAAAGATCATAAGTTTTAAAATACAGGACACAAAGTTAATAAAAGTCAATTGCTTTCCTATATGCCAGCAATAAACAATTGGGATTTAAAAATTAAAAATAGAATAACACTTAACATTAGCACTTAAAAAGTACTTAGTAATAAATTAAAAAAAATGGGTACAAGGTCCATATAAGGAAATCTAATGAAATCAAAAAAAGTTCTAAGTAAATGGAAAGATATTCCATGTTCATGGATAGGAAGGCTCAATCTTTTAAAGATGCCAATCCTTCCTAATTTCATCTACAGATTCAATGTAATCCAATCAAAATCCCAGCAGGTTATTTTACAAATACTGACAAACTGATTCTAAACATTATATGAAAAGGCAAAAGACCCAGGAGAGCCAACACAGTATTGAAGAAGAAATAAGTTGGAAGACTAATACTACCTAAAGGCTTACTATAAAGCTACAATAATCAAGAAAGTATAGTGTTGACAAAGGAATAGACAGCTAGATCAATGAAGAAGAATAGAGAACAAACAGATCCACACAAATATACTTAACTGATATTTTGACAGGAATTAAAAGCAATTCAACAGATAATGTATGGTCTTTTCAAGAAATGATGCTGGAATATTTAGGCATGCATGTGCCAAAAAAAAAAGGAAAAAAACATGAATCCAGACACTGATCTTACACCTCTCACAAAAATGAACTCAAAATGGATTATAGACCTAAATTTAACATGCAAAACTACAAAACTTTTACAAGAGAACCCGGGGAAAATCTGGGGAAGTTTTTCAAAGCATGATCCATGATCTATGAAGAAAAACGGGTATGTTGGACTTCATTGAACTTAAAAACTTCTGCTCTGCAAAGACATTGTTAGGGAAATGGAATGACAAGGCACAGACCGGGAGAGAATATTTGCTGAATACATATCTAACGAGGCACTTGTATTAACCAGCAATACCAGCACTTAGGGAGGCTGAGTTGGAAGGTTCGCTTGAGCCCAGGAGTTCCAGATCAGCCTGAGAAACATAGGGAGAAAATTTTTTTTTAAAATGTGCTGTGTGTGGTGACACTTGCCTATAGTCCTAGCTACTCAGGAGGCTGAGGCAGGAGGAACACTTGAGCCCGGGAGTTGCAAGCTGCAGCAAGCCATGATCATGCCACTGTACTTTAAGCTGGGTGAAAGAGCAAGATTCTGTCTCATAAAATAAAACAAAACAAAACAAAAAAAACTGAACAATAAGAAAACAATTCAATTAAAAAATATGCAGGCTGGTGTGGTGGCTCACACCTGTAATCCCAGCACTTTGGGAGGCTGAGGCGGGAGGATTGCTTGAAGCCAGGAGTTTGAGACTGGCCTGCACAACACAGCAAGACCCCAGGTCTACAAAAAAATAAAAAATTAGCTGGGCATGGTGGCATATGCTTGTGGTCCCAGATACTCAGGAGGCTGAGTAGGGAGGATCGCTTGAGCCCAGGAATTGGAGGCTACAGTGAGCTATGATTACACCACTGCTCTCCAGCCTAGGCAACAGAGCAAGACTCTGTCTCAAAGAATAAAAATAATGATCAAAAGATCTGAAGAGACGTCTCACCAAAGAAAATGTACAGATGGCAAATAAACATATGAGAAGATGCTTGATATCATTCATTATTAGAGAATTGCAAATTAAAACAATGAGATTTCACTACATGTTAAAATGGCTAAAATCTAAAACAATGACAAACACCAAATGCTGACATGCACGGGGCAAGCGATAGTCACCTGAAAAGACAGTCTGACAGCTTTTTACACAGCTAAACATAACCTTACCATATGATCCAGGAATTATGCTCCTAGGTGTTTACTCAAATGAGTTGAAACATTTGCCCACATAAGCATCCGAACATGAATGTTTATAGTAGCTTTATTCATAATTGCCAAAAACTGGAGGTAACCAAGATACCCTTCAAAAGGTGAATCAACACATTGTGCTCTGTCCTCATAACGGAATATTATTCAGCAATAAAATGATCTCTCAAGCTATGAAAAGACACGGAGGAACCATAAATGCATGTTACTAAGGGAAAGAAGCCAGTCTAAAAACTGCATACTGTATAGTTTCAATTATACGAAATACTGGAAAACGCAAAATTATAGAAATAGTAAAAAGATCCGCGGTTGCCCCGGTTCAAGGAAAATGCATGGATAATAGGTAGAGTGCAAGAGATGGTCTGAGCATTGAAACTATTCTGTATGATACTATAATGGTGGATACATGGCATTTTGCACTTAGCAAAAGACTTTGTAACAAAAGAATAAACCCTAATGTAAACCACGGAGTTTAGTTAATACTTGTTTAGTTAATACTAGCGTATCAACGCAGGTTCATCAGTTGTAACAAAAGTACCATACTAATTCAAGATGTTAATAATGGAAAACTGGGAGTTGGGGAAAAAAAGGGTAAATAGGAACTTTCTGTACTGTCAGCTCAATTTTCTGTAAACCCAAAAGTGATCTAGAAAATAAAGTCTATTAATAAGACAAATGGTAGCCACATTTGGGGAAAGCAGCTTTCCAAAAGCTTAGAGGAAGGAGGGCTAGGATCCCATGGCCCCATACTCACAACCACTCATAAATCGTTCCAGAATTATGGGAAGAGGGAGTCACCACAGAATTCGGAGAGAAACATGGCAGTGCTTCTGACTGCAAAGGGGGAGGACTGCAGGGAGCCATGTGGAAGCTCAAACAGCTCTGAAGAATCTGGCAAGGTGGACACAGAGTGCCGCTGGGCTCACCAGACCTCAGACACAGCAGAGGGCCCGGTGGGCCACTTGGATCCCACCTTCAGAGAAGAGGCTTCACCTAGCAGCAGGTACTTGGCAAATCCATCTGTTTCAGGACTTAACTTGTGTTCCCAAAGCCTAGAAAGCACCAGGCCCTGTGCCTGGGGGCCAAGGATCCAGTGTGAACACAGACAAGACACCAACTGCTGAAATAGCAGGAGCCTGCGGGCTCGGAACTGGGGGGGTGAAGGGTGCACAACGCGACAGGATCCCTACCTGAGCGGGGGACCGAGTGGGGACAGAGAGGGTCCTGGGAGGACGAGAGGCCTGAAGAACGAGGAGTTAGCTCAATGTGGAGAAAGCGCCAGGGACAGGGAAATGCAATCAGTGCCGGGGAGGCAGGAAATGCAGAAAGAAGCTGAAGTCACAGCAAGGCTGGACTAAGGTCTGTGAACCACACGAAGGAAGCCAGGCATTCCCTCAAGGGCAACAGGAGACCATGGAAGACTGGCCACACCCGCAGTTCAAATCAGACTTTGACTTTTGAGCACTCTTTCAGAATACAGAAGTTAGAACATGGACGGGCTGGATGTAAAAAATTGAGCGTGGGGAGATGGGTTAGGTCATTTCTCAGGCTTGGCAACAGGGGGTAGTGGCTTGGAGAGGGTGGCAAGAGAAACTAGTATGTCTAAGCGGCGTTGCAAGCCTAGCCCGCACACAAGAGGCCCCTGCTGCTCCCTCCCCCAGCCCGCCTGCTCCTCACCCTTGTGGGTAACGGTAACTCATGTCATTCTTCCCATTGCTCAGGACACACACGGCCCTGGTATCACCCTTAATGCCTTTGTCACACCCCAATCTAGACTGTCAGCAAATTCTGCCAGCTTTACCTTCCAAATGAGTTCAGGAGGCCACTTCTTATCACCGGGTCCAAGACACCATCATTTGCACCTGGATTGCAGCACTAGCTCCCACCTGGTCTCCCAGCCCACCTCAGGCTAAATCCACTTTGATGCACCCTTAGAGCTTGTGGGATCCCTGACACCTTAAGCCTCTGTAGAATAAAGCAGAATGGCCATCACCTCATCCCAAAACCATTCAGGATGCGTGCTGGTCAGTGCTGCCCAGATTTACACTGGGGAGTTGGAGAATTCTGTTTGAGCACAGCAAAAGCCCTGTCCCTTGGCTCAAGTGGAACGTGTACTCAAATCCTACTCTGGGCGCCATTCTACTGCCTTCTTGCCACCCTGAGGATGTTCAGCTGGTTTTACAGCCACGTGGAACTCTATACTGAATCCCAGCACGTTCTTCTCCAATTTAAACCACTTTCACCGGGGATTCTGTTTCTGCTTTCAAATGGGGCCCTGTCCCGCCCCAAGGGCTGTCACTGACATGTTTTATTTGCAGGCTCGGCATCTCCTCCAGACTGTGGAGCGGGATGGGCCCCCTCCAGCAGGGCGCTGAGCCACTGTGTGAGTTGACCAGTCACAAAAATACAGCTACCTGTGCTCTCCCCCACCAGCTCACTCCCCCACCTCCCCCACACAGGCAGGAAAGGCAAACATTAACTCAGGGCCCACTGAGTTCCAGGCACTGGGCACCAAGACAAAGCTGCTGTCAAGGAGCTCCAGCCACAGAAAGACGGCAAGAAATTCAGTAGGCAAGGCTCCAGGACAGGTGGCGGGTGGGAACAGCCAGGGCGGGCACAGCTTGGGAAGCCCCAGCAGCAGGCGGCACTCAAGCCTGGTCTTCACACTTAGATATCACGTGAGATCTTGTCATAAACACAGATCCCAGGCTGCACCCCAGATACTTACTCAGGCGGTCTGCGGTGGAGTCCTGGAACCCGCAAGTGTAACAGGGCCTGGGTGAGTCTGACTCAGGTGGACTCTGTTAGAAGCTGCAGGGAGAAGAGAGGGGCTGAGAGACATCACCACTGCACATTTCCTCACAGTTCTGGGGAGCTGGGGGCAGCGGGGGGAGGTGCGGGAGTGTAGACAGGGAAGAAAGAACAAGGCCAAAGGGCAGCCCTGCTCGACAGAGGTCCGGACGTGGAGCCACGGTCTCTGCCATTATGTGCGAGTGAGGATATTGTGTGCCTCCCAGTGAAGACTCAGTGAGTGGCACCTGATCCTCCCATCACTTTTCTGGAGCAGATTATTGCTTCTTTCAGCCCACTCAGTTCTCCATTTGCACCTGTTTTCCAGCTGCAATGCAACACGAGGCTCCCTGACTTCCCAATCCAGTCTTCCACTCCAAAACGGCCTTACTCAGCGCCCCCGCCAGCTGCTGCTCTTTGAGCTACAAGGACTCCTGCCCGTGCCGGTCGTGGGGGATCAGTGCTAAGGGCTAGTATTTACTTATCTATTGTTAAATCTGCTGTATGGAGTTTCAGAACAAGAATCAGAAAATCTCAGGAGCTGCCAGGGCCAGACGATGGGCTTGAGGTCAGAGAACTGTTGGGTGTCAAACCCCAGGGAACAGACTCTCCCTTCCCCTTTTCTTCCCTCCCCTCCATTGGAGATTTTTCTGCCCCAAGAAAAAGAGCTGAGAAAGATGCCTACTGCCCCTGCTAGTCAGCAGCGACAATGGAGCTCTGCGTCCAGTAAGTGGAAGGTAAGATAAAGGCAAGGGAAACTCGGCCCCTGGAGCGTGTACCCAGAATGCAGGATGAGGTCTGTGCTGTTGGAGCAGGGTGGGCCGATTACAAGGAGAGCAGGAGCAGGGACAGCAGGAGGGTGGGATGGATATCACCAAGTAGAAGCCTTGAGGAGATGTGAGGGCTGAAGGCCAAGGACGGGAAACTGGCCGCGGGTGCTGGGAAGAGGTCACAAGACAGAAGAACGTGGTTTTGTACTTCCCTTAGCTCTTACTTGACGTAATGTGTGATGACTGGGCTTTTCTCTCCATTTTACGCATTGGTATTTTGATAAACAGATATTATGTTCAAGTACCAATCTTTGTGATTTCTTCGTTAATTTAGAAATGACCTTTTAGATCATTCACTTAGAATGATCTTCACCTATCAACTGAAGGTGAACATAGGCCTCAGCTTACTTGCTTACTACAAATTCTTTATTTTTTATAAGAGGTCTGTTTCTGGCTGGGTGCATTGGCTCACACTTGAAATCTCAGCACTTTGGGAGGCCAAGGCAGAAAGATTGCTGGAGGCCAGGGGTTCAAGACTAGCCTGGGCAACGTAAGGAGAGGCCCCCACCCCATCCCTATCTCTACAACACATTAAAAAAAAAAAAAATCTGGGCTTGGTAGCCCACTAGAAATCCCCCGGAGTCCCAGCTACTTGGGAGGCTGAGGCAGGAGAATCGCTTACAGCCAGGAGTTTGAGAACCGTGTGGGCAATATAGTGAGACTTTGTCTCTGAAAAATAAAAATGAAGAGGGCTGCTTCTTCTCTAAATAGTAAGCACATTATTTTATTATTCATCATGCTGAAAAATACTGGAAAAGAGAAAAGCACCCCTGACAATTCAAACCTGGCCTGGAGCTCTCAGCCAGGCTTTCCACTAGGAACATAAAACGCTCCACAGGAGTGCACCAAACACCAGACAACACCACTCTGTAATTGTGATGACATGAGGAAAAAACAAGATAATCTGTAATCTTTTCTGAGCACCGACAGAAACAAGGTCACTGTGCTAGCCACAAGAATATTAATACCGCAAATCCCTCCCCTGGCTAATGTGAGTGGCTCTGGTCTGCCCCTGCTGGACAGGACTTCTTGCCACACCCATTGTAGAATCAGCCCTGCTTCTCAGGAGCGGGTAACCTAAGCAAAGCTCTGCGTCCTTCAATGCTCCCCAAGATCACTAACAAGAGTGCTAACCCCATGCTGAGTCTCCTCTAACGCTCTCTTACTGACATGACCCACAGTTCCTGTGGGGCGAGTTCTTCCTCACCGCAACAAGCAATAGACCCAACTTGTGTCATTCAGTATTATATAATGAATGATAATGGCCTCACTCGGTATTATATAATGAATGATAATGGCCTCACTCGGTATTATATAATGAATGATAATGGCCTCGGTATTATATAATGAATGATAATGGCATCACTCGGTATTATATAATGAATGATAATGGCATCACTCGGTATTATATAATGAATGATAATGGCATCACTCGGTATTATATAATGAATGATAATGGCATCACTCGGTATTATATAATGAATGATAATGGCATCACTCGGTATTATATAATGAATGATAATGGCATCACTCGGTATTATATAATGAATGATAATGGCATCACTCGGTATTATATAATGAATGATAATGGCATCACTCGGTATTATATAATGAATGATAATGGCATCACTCGGTATTATATAATGAATGATAATGGCATCACTCGGTATTATATAATGAATGATAATGGCATCACTCGGTATTATATAATGAATGATAATGGCATCACTCGGTATTATATAATGAATGACAATGGCATCACTCGGTATTATATAATGAATGACAATGGCATCACTCGGTATTATATAATGAATGATAATGGCATCACTCGGTATTATATAATGAATGACAATGGCATCACTCGGTATTATATAATGAATGATAATGGCATCACTCGGTATTATATAATGAATGATAATGGCATCACTCGGTATTATATAATGAATGATAATGGCATCACTCGGTATTATATAATGAATGATAATGGCATCACTCGGTATTATATAATGAATGATAATGGCATCACTCGGTATTATATAGTGAATGATAATGGTATCATTCAGTATTAGAGAACTGCAAGTTAAAACAATGAGATTTCACTACATGTTAAAATTTGCAGTTACAAGTGTGTTGCAGGCAGCCTCTGGCAAGAATCCAACAATGCTTTATTATTATTATTTTTGAGACGGGGTCTCTGTCACCCAGGTTGGAGTGCAGTGGTATGATCACAGCTCACTGCAGCCTCTGCCTTCTGGGCTCACATGATCCTCCCACCTCAGCACCCCCAAGTAGTTGGGACTACAGGCGTGTGCCACCACACCTGGCCAATTTTTGTAGTTTTTGTAAAGACGAGGTTTTGCCATGTTGCCCAGGTTGGTCTTGAACTCCTGGGCTCAAACGACCCACCCACTTCAACCTCCCAAAGTGTTGAAATTACAAGCATGAGCCACCGTGCCCAAGCTATGCTTTCTTATTCTAGGATCCTGCGTGTTCTTGTTTCTAGTTTTTCAAAATATTTTTTGGTTATATATTCCAGCATTGGCATCATAGCTCACCTGACATCTATTTCCTCCTCCACATCAGGCACAGGGCTGGGGCTTGGGATATGAGTGTAAAAGGGAAGACAAGAATCCTCCCCTCATAACAAACTTCTCCAGGGTTGTTGCATGGAGAAGGAAATAGACAAGGGCATGGGAGGCCTACTTGTAAAAACTGCCAAAAAATATGAAAAACCCTCTCGTGTACCCCTCCCCACACATCTGTGCCAGCGAAACCTGTTAAAGCTCTGGCATGAGGGAGGTAGGTCCACCCAATGCTCCCATCATCTCAGGGCCCTGCTCACCCCACCCCTGGCCCTCCTGAGGTCTGTCCCTTGGTGCTGAGAGCTTGCCCCAACTAGGGAAAGTGCCTGTGGTCAGACTTCCAGTTTCTGGCCCACCACAGAAGGAGCCTGGAAGTCGTCACTTGGTCCTAACAACACGTAAAAAGCTGAACAGACTGAAAAAGCCAACAACTCGTCTTAGATCCAGAGAAATGAGGTCACAGGGCAAACCACTGCCTCCCAAGTATGAGAGGCAGACAGGCAGACACAAAGAATCACGACTTACCAGAGCAGAAACTCATGGGCGCCAAAGCCACGGCAGGAAGACGGAACAGTAGCTGAAGAATTGCTGGAGGTTCCCTGTAGACGAGTCTGAGAGTTGAAATCTCCAGGGGGCCTCAGTCATAGGGGGCCCTACACCGTAATGCATTTCACCTCCAGCTCTGCCGGGTTCTCCGTGAAGATCCCAGAATAATCCCCTCCTAATTACAGTAGGGGGAGGGGAAATGTAGCCATTTTGAAACACACCAGAACATTCTGCTTTTCACCCGGCCTGTCCTCAAGAAAAACTACTTTACCAGAGGCTAAATGACCTGGGGGAAGAGAAATACCCAACTCCAGCCCCCTCTAGCCCTCCTGTCCCACCTAAGAGTGGGAAGAAACTGAAAACCAGTGGTAAAGTTCATAGCCCAAGGGCACAGGCTCACTAAAAGGCTGACACCTGGGTGGTCCCGGTGGCTCACAACTGTAATCCCAGCAATTTGGGAGGCCGAGGCAGGCGGATCACCTGAGATCAGGAGTTCAAGACCAGCCTGGCCAAAATGGCAAAACCCTGTCTCCACTAAAAATACAAAAATTAGCCAGACATGGTTGCACATGCCTGTAGTCCCAGATACTCGGGAGGCTGAGGCAGGAGAATCACTTGAGCCTGGGAGGTGGAGGTTGCAGTGAGCTGAGATTGCACCACTGCACTCCAGAACAAGACTCCATCTCAGAAAAAAAAAAAAAAAAAAAGACTGAGACCCAACCATAAAGCTATAGAACACTCCTCAACTGAGACCCAACCATAAAGCTATAGAACACTCCTCGTCCCCCACTTTAATGCCACATCACTAAAAGCCTATTTACCAGAGTTCCTTTTATCTAGTAGTACATCATTTTGTTGTTCAGCAACAACAAAAATTACAAGGCACATTAAAAAGCAAAAAGCACAGTTTAGAGAGACAGAGCAAGCATTAGAACCAAATTCAGATATGTCAGGGATGGTACAATTAACAGACCATGAATTTAAAACAACTATGAATGATATGCCAAGGCTCTCATGGAAAATGTGGACAGCATGCAAGAACAGATGGTGATGTACACAGACATGAAAATTCTACGAAAAAATCAGAAAGAAATGCTAGAGTTCAAACACTAACTGAAATGGGGAATGCCTTTGGTCTCATTAATAAACTGGACACAGCTGAGAAAAGAGTCACTGCGCTTGAGGATACGTCAATAGAAACTCCTAAAACCGGCCGGGTGCATTGGCTCATGCCTGTATTCCCAGGACTTTGGGAGGCTGAGGCAGGTGGATCATGAGGTCAGGAGTTCGAGACAAACCTGATCAACATGGTGAAACCCCATCTCTACTAAAACTACAAAAATTATTTCTTGTAAATTTGTTTAAGTTCTTTGTAGATTCTGGATATTAGCCCTTTGTCAGATGGGTAGATGGTAAAAATTTTCTCCCATTCTCTAGGTTGCCTGTTCACTCTGATGGTAGTTTCTTTTGCTGTGCAGAAGCTCTTTAGTTTAATTAGATCCCATTTGTCAATTTTGGCTTTTGTTGCCATTGCTTTTGGTGTTTTAGTCATGAAGTCCTTGCCCATGCCTATGGCCTGAATGGTATTGCCTAGGTTTTCTTCTAGAGTTTTTATGGTTTTAGGTCTAACATTTAAGTCTTTAATCCATCTTGAATTAATTTTTGTATAAGATGTAAGGAAAGGATCCAGTTTCAGCTTTCTACATATGGCTAGCCAGTTTTCCTAGCACCATTTATTAAATAGGGAATCTTTTCCCCATTTCTTGTTTTTGTCAGGTTTGTCAAAGATCAGATGGTTGTAGATATGTGGCATTATTTCTGAGGGCTCTGTTCTGTTCCATTGATCTATATCTCTGTTTTGGTACCAGTACCATGCTGTTTTGGTTACTGTAGCTTTGTAGTATAGTTTGGAGTCAGGTAGCATGGTGCCTCCAGCTTTGTTATTTTGGCTTAGGATTGACTTGGCAATGCAGGCTCTTTTTTGGTTCCATATGAACTTTAAAGTAGTTTTTTCTAATTCTGTGAAGAAAGTCATTGGTAGCTTGATGGGGATGGCATTGAATCTATAAATTACCTTGGGCAGTATGGCCATTTTCCAATATTAATTCTTCCTATCCATGAGCATGGAATGTTCTTCCATTTGTTTGTGTCCTCTTTTATTTCATTGAGCAGTGGTTTGTAGTTCTCCTCGAAGAGGTCCTTCACATCCCTTGTAAGTTGGATTCCTAGGTATTTTATTCTCTTTGAAGCAATTGTGAATGGGAGTTCAGTCATGATTTGGCTCTCTGTTTGTCTGTTATTGGTGTATAGGAATGCTTAAACAACAGGTGCTGGAGAGGATGTGGAGAAATAGAACACTTTTATACTGTTGGTGGGACTATAAGCTAGTTCAACCATTGTAGAAGACAGTGTGGCCATTCCTCAAGGATCTAGAACTAGAAATACTATTTGACCCAGCCAGCCCATTACTGGGCATATACCCAAAGGACTATAAATCATGCTGCTATAAAGACACATGCACACGTATGTTTATTGTGGCACTATTCACAATAGCAAAGACTTGGAACCAACCCAAATGTCCATCAATGATAGACTGGATTAAGAAAATGTGGCACATATACACCATGGAATACTATGCAGCCATAAAAAAGGATGAGTTCATGTCCTTTGTAGGGACATGGATGAAGCTAGAAACCATCATTCTGAGCAAACTATCGCAAGGACAAAAAGCCAAACACCGCATGTTCTCACTCATAGATGGGAATTGAACAATGAGAACACTTGGACACAGGATGGGGAACATCACACACTGGGGCCTGTCGTGGGTGGGGGGAGGGGGGAGGGATAGAATTAGGAGATATACCTAATGTAAATGACGAGTTAACGGGTGCAGCACACCAACGTGGCACATGTATACATATGTAACAAACCTGCATGTTGTGCACATGTACCCTAGAACTTAAAGTATAATAAATAAAATGTAAAAAAAAAATACAAAAATTAGCCAGGTGTGGTGGCATGCACCTGTAATCCCAGCTACTCAGGAGGCGGAGGCAGGAGAATCTCTTGAACCCAGGAGGCAGAGGTTGCAGTGAGCAGAGATCACGCCACTGCACTCCAGCCTGGGCGACAGAGCCAGACTCTATCTCAAAAAAAAAAAAGAAAAGAAAAGAAAAGAAATACCTGAGGCTGGGTAATTGATAAGAAAAGAGGCTTAATTGGCTCATGGCTCTGCAGGCTGTGCAGGAAGCATACCGCCAGCATCTGCTTCTGGCGAGGCTTCAGGAAGCTTCCTATCACGGCAGAAGGCAAAGAGGGAGCAGGCACATCACATGGCGAAGGTGGGAGCAAGAAGGGGGTGGGGGTGCCACACACTTTTTAAAACCTTATCAGGGGAGAACTCATAATAGGGAGGACAGCACCAAGGCCATGGTGCTAAACCATTCATGAGAAATCCATCCTCATGATCCAATAACCTCCCACCAGGCCCCACCTCCAATATTGGGAATTACATTTCAATGTAAATTTTGACGAGGACATAAATACAAACTATATTACTACCCTTAAACAATTGGAAATTGCTTTGTTTTTGAGAAATAAAAGAAACTGCTGAATTCTGTTCTGTTGCTTTGGTTGTACACTTTAGTGAAAATTGAAAGGTTATGTTAATTTCTGAAGAATTATAATGATAAAAAACGGTGCAGACACAACCTTCACTTTGCAAGCATTGCAGACTTAAGTTTTTTGGGGGAAACTATAAATAATTAAATAGTTTCCCAGTGAGCTCAGCCAGCCCATTCAGGGCAGTGCCCAGACATATGCTTGTGGCAAACTCTAGCCAAGCAACTTACCTACAGGAGAAAAAAAGACTCACTGTTTCAAGAGGAGCTGTGGTGCTTCTCTCCTTTCTCTTTTTCTTGTATAAACCCTACATTCACCTGTATTCAAGAAAATCAGCCAATTAATTGGTTTCTGTGTGTGTATTCAAGAAAATCAGCCAACTAATTGGTTTCTATGTGTGTATTCAAGAAAATCAGCCAACTAATTGGTTTCTATGTGTGTATTCGAGAAAATCAGCCAACTAATTGGTTTCTATGTGTGTATTCGAGAAAATCAGCCAACTAATTGGTTTCTGTGTGTGTATTCAACAAAATCAGCCAACTAATTGGTTTCTGTGTGTGTATTCGAGAAAATCAGCCAACTAATTGGTTTCTGTGTGTGTATTCGAGAAAATCAGCCAACTAATTGGTTTCTATGTGTGTATTCAAGAAAATCAGCCAACTAATTGGTTTCTGTGTGTGTATTCAAGAAAATCAGCCAACTAATTGGTTTCTGTGTGTGTATTCAAGAAAATCAGCCAACTAATTGGTTTCTATGTGTGTATTCGAGAAACTCAGCCAACTAATTGGTTTCTGTGTGTGTATTCGAGAAAATCAGCCAACTAATTGGTTTGTGTGTGTATTCGAGAAAATCAGCCAACTAATTGGTTTCTGTGTGTGTATTCGAGAAAATCAGCCAACTAATTGGTTTCTGTGTGTGTATTCGAGAAAATCAGCCAACTAATTGGTTTCTATGTGTGTATTCGAGAAAATCAGCCAACTAATTGGTTTCTGTGTGTTTGTGTTCAAGTGAGCGTCCACATTCACTCAGCTGTGCTGTGTCTCTGAGCTACTCTCTGACTCTGCAACCCTCCCCTTTTAAATGGTTGCACTGGACTCTGTATTCTTGTGCGCTCATACCCATTACCAAGCTCAAAGGGACCCACAGAAGCAGCTCACAATTCTTATGAGAAATAAAATACCGCTGTGTGTCGTGACTAATTATGATGGCAGAAAAGCATCAAGCCGGTTTCCGTAGTGTAGTGGTTATCACGTTCGCCTCACACGCGAAAGGTCCCCGGTTCGAAACCGGGCGGAAACAGTTCCTTCTACTTTTCATTTAACTGCTTCAAATTAATTACACCGAAGACTAGCCTAGAACATCCCACCAATATCTGCACCCACTTAAGGAGAAAAGGCTATCAAGGGTGTTTATACCGTTGCCTTTCCGCCGCAATCTGGGAAGAACTGAACCCACCTCACTTGCTGTTGACACCAGCACGACGAACTCCCCACAAAGCCCGTCCAGTGGATGGATGCACAATGCCAAACGGAATTCCCGATGCCGGGAAAGCGTGGGGCCCAAGGCGAGTTCCTCCTTTTGTAACCCATGAAGGGACAAAAACGGAGAAACCACAACAAGCTGGCAGCGGTGGGATTCGAACCCACGCCTCCGAAGAGACTGGAGCCTTAATCCAGCGCCTTAGACCGCTCGGCCACGCTACCCTCCTTCTGGGGTTCACCTACATCTTTTCCTTCCTTATAAAACATCCCCAGGGTCCCCGGGCCAACAAGGCGTCGAGGCGAATCCACAGGGCATCGCAGAACCACCGCCTTCCAGCAGGATTCGCAGGCCAGAGGCACCGGCTGGGAAACGGCTCCACCAGCGCCCTGGCAGAGAAGGTTCGCGAAGCGCAGGTCTCGGGATTTGCTTTGGGGGCCACTCAGAAAGTCACCCACATTGGCCCTCTTTGGGGAGGCGGCGTGAGAGGAGGGGAAGCCTTCTGCACTCTTTAAAGAAAGATAAAAATAAATAAACCAGGGCAGACCCGGTCAGCTCGGGGCCGCGTAGTCCTGCAGCCGCCGCGCCGCACTCCACAGGCAGCAGCGCACAGGGCGCGACTCCGGGGAGAGCCACGGCCCGCGGGGTCCGTCCGTCCTTCGGTCCACAGCCCCGTCCCCTGGAGCTTGGCGCCCGCTCTGCCCGGATCCGCCCCGGCCCGGGGCTCCTGCCCGCCGTCCAGTCCGCGCAGGGACCCCGAGCAGCCTCGCCGTGCACGGCCCCGCCGGGCTCAGTTCTGGGCTCGCGCTTCCACCGCCCCCGCCTGGCTCCCAGTTTCTTTCTGTCTCCCGCGGAACCGACCTCGTTCCCCCGAATCTCCGCCAGCTCTTCTCCCCCTCCCCCTACGCCCCGTGCTTTGCTCTCCCGCTTCTCGCCTCGCCCGCGGCTGGGGGAAGGGACTGGAGGGGAGGGGAGGGGAGGGGAGGGGACTGGAGGGGAGGGGAGGGGAGGGGACTGGAGGGGACGGGAGGGGAGGGGAGGGGACGGGAGGGGAGGGGAGGGGACGGGAGGGGAGGGGAGGGGACGGGAGGGGAGGGGAGGGGACGGAAGGGGAGGGGAGGGGAGGGCAGGGGAGGGGAGGGGAGGGGAGGGCAGGGGTGGGGAGGGGAGGGGAGGGCAGGGGTGGGGAGGGGAGGGCAGGGGTGGGGAGGGCAGGGGAGGGGACGGAAGGGGAGGGGAGGGGAGGGCAGGGGAGGGGAGGGGAGGGCAGGGGTGGGGAGGGGAGGGGAGGGCAGGGGTGGGGAGGGGAGGGCAGGGGTGGGGAGGGCAGGGGAGGGGACGGGAAGGGAAGAGACTGAAGGGGACGGGAGGGGAGGAGAAGGGAAGGGACTGAAGGGGAGGGGACGGGAGGGGAGGGCAGTGGAGGGGAGGGGAGGGGACGGGAGGGGAGGGCAGTGGAGGGGAGGGGACGGGAGGGGAGGGCAGTGGAGGGCAGGGGAGGGGAGGGCAGGGGAGGGGTGGGGAGGGTAGGGGAGGGCAGGGGAGGGGACGGGAAGGGAAGAGACTGAAGGGGACGGGAGGGGAGGAGAAGGGAAGGGACTGAAGGGGAGGGGAGGGGAGGGCAGTGGAGGGGAGGGGACGGGACCCCACGGCCGAAGCGCCCCGGGGGGCGGAGGTGCACCCGGATTTCCAGTCGCCGCCCGGGCAGGAGTTCCGCGGGTCCCACGCTGCCACCTCCAGCCCCGCCCGTCAGCGCCGACTTCATGAGCAACCTGAGCCTGCTGGAGGACAGCGAGGACTTTTGCGGACGCCGGTTCGCCGCCTCCGCCGGGCAGTAGCGCAGGAGCAGCTCGTCCCATCGCAACGCGTCGCGCAGCCTGTCCCACGCCGACCTCAGCACCAGGGCCGACGAGAGCTCGGCGGCTCGCGCTGTCGCAGATCTGCGAGTGGATGGTCAAGAGCGTGCCCTGCTTCCAGGGCGACAGCAACAGCTCGGCGGGCTGCAGGAATTCACTTCGTCATCTTCTGTCCCTACACAGCAAGCTGACTCGCGCACGGAATGAAGGAACTGGAAAAAGTGCTCGGTGGACGCTGGATCCAGAGGGCGGCAAGGGTGGGAGATCTCTTAGGACAAGAGCTGCATCCATGGACAGCAGCAGCAAATGCGCTCGGAGCCTAAGTCAAGCTGCCACGAAGAAAGCATCCTGCAGTCTAGCCAGGGGGGTGCCGGGGACAGCCCTGGACCCCAGTTTTCCAGATGGCCTGCAAGCCCTGGCTCTCACAGCAATGATGACTTTAATAGCTGGAGTGCATTTCGCTCTGGAACTAGCTCAAATGCTAGTACTGTTACTGGGAGACTTTCACCCATTATAGTCAAAGGAGACTATCTTGGAGATGGGGACGCAGATTCTGTGGGGTACCCGCCATCTGCGGCAAAGATGCCCCTACTCCACCCAGTCTGAGACAAGCAATCCTGAAATATGGAAAGCTTTCTGAGTGATCTCAGTCTTATCTCCTCACCAACATCATTAACTGTGTCCACCCAGTCCTCACCTGGCACCATGATGCAGCAGACGCCATGCTACTCCTTTGTGCCACCAAACACCAGTCTGAATTCGCCCAGCCAAACTGCAAAAAACAGACGTAGGGCCAGTCCAACATGAGCCCTTTACCCCAGATGCAAACACTCCAGGAGCACAAATCAAGTTACGGAGCTGTGAGTCCGTGTAACTGTGTAGCGGGACTCCTGGAGGAGTTGCTGACTTCTGACTCTCCTCCCCGTAATGACATGACACCAGCTGATCCTGGAGTAGCCCAATCCAACAGCCGGTTTCTGGGCCAGAATACCATGATGGGCCTTAATTCAGCCATGTCAACCTATGGCAGCCAGGCATCTGGATACAAAATGAGGCATCCCAGCTCCCATATGCACCCTGGGCATGCTCAGCAGACATATGCAGCTTACGGCCGTGCCCTGTCTCACACGGAAAACACCAAGCCCCACACCTCAGGTGTGAACCAACTGACCCCAGTGAAGACACCTTTGCAAGTGCCTCTGCCCCACCCCATGCAGATGAGTGCCCTGGGGGGCTACTCCTCGGTGAGCAGCTGCAGTGGTTGTGGCAGAATGGACCTTCTCCACCAGGAGAGGCTTCCAAGTGACTTGGACGGCATGCTCACTGAGCCCTTGGACTGTGACATGGAATCCAAATCTTCATTTGGAATGACCTCATGGATGGAGACACGCTGGATTTTTCACCTTGGCAATGTTTTGCCCAGCCAAAGCTCCTCACACAGTGTCAAGACAAGGACACATAGCTGCGTGTCAAGGACACATAGCTGCGTGTCAGGCTGAGAACCGGTGAGCCCGCTACACTTAAAAGTACTTCATCGGCTGGGCACAGTGTCTCCCGCCTGTAATCCCAGCACTTTGGGAGGCTGAGGTGGGCGGATCACGAGGTCAGGAGATCGGGACCAACCTGACCAACGTGGTGAAACCCTGTCTCTACAAAAAATACAGAAATTGCCTGGGTGTGGTGGCACGTGCCTGTAATCGCGGGTACTCTGGAGGCTGAGGCAGAAGAATCGCTTGAACCTGGGAGGCGGAGATTGCAGTGAGTCCAGATTGCACCACTGCACTCCAGCCTGGCAACAAAGCAAGACTCCGTCTCAAAGAAAAAAAACAACTTCAGACTGTCTGACAACAGGAACTGAGAGTCCCCTCCCCTCCCCTCGCCTGCCCTCCCCTGCCCTCCCCTCCCCTGCCCTCCCCTCCCCTCCCCACCCCTCCCCTGCCCTCCCCTGCCCTCCCCTCCTCACCCCTCCCCTCCCCTCCTCACCCCTCCCCTCCCTACCTCTCCCCACCCCTCCCCTCCCCTGCCCTCCCCTCCCCACCCCTCCCCACCCCTCCCCACCCCTCCCCACCCTACGCCTCCCCTCCCCTCCCCACCCCTCCGCTCCACACCCTTCCCCACCCCTCCCCGCCCCGCCCCACCCCTCCTCACCCATCCCCTCCCCTCCCCACCCCTCCGCTCCCCACCCCTCCCCTCCCTTCCCCCAGCCGCGGGCGAGGCGAGAAGTGGGAGAGCAAAGCACGGGGCGTAGGGGGAGGGGGAGAAAAGCTGGCGGAGATTCGGGGGAACGAGGTCGGTTCCGCGGGAGACAGAAAGAAACTGGGAGCCAGGCGGGGGCGGTGGAAGCGCGAGCCCAGAACTGAGCCCGGCGGGGCCGTGCACGGCGAGGCTGCTCGGGGTCCCTGCGCGGACTGGACGGCGGGCAGGAGCCCCGGGCCGGGGCGGATCCGGGCAGAGCGGGCGCCAAGCTCCAGGGGACGGGGCTGTGGACCGAAGGACGGACGGACCCCGCGGGCCGTGGCTCTCCCCGGAGTCGCGCCCTGTGCGCTGCTGCCTGTGGAGTGCGGCGCGGCGGCTGCAGGACTACGCGGCCCCGAGCTGACCGGGTCTGCCCTGGTTTATTTATTTTTATCTTTCTTTAAAGAGTGCAGAAGGCTTCCCCTCCTCTCACGCCGCCTCCCCAAAGAGGGCCAATGTGGGTGACTTTCTGAGTGGCCCCCAAAGCAAATCCCGAGACCTGCGCTTCGCGAACCTTCTCTGCCAGGGCGCTGGTGGAGCCGTTTCCCAGCCGGTGCCTCTGGCCCAGCGAATCCTGCTGGAAGGCGGTGGTTCTGCGATGCCCTGTGGATTCGCCTCGACGCCTTGTTGGCCCGGGGACCCTGGGGATGTTTTATAAGGAAGGAAAAGATGTAGGGGAACCCCAGAAGGAGGGTAGCGTGGCCGAGCGGTCTAAGGCGCTGGATTAAGGCTCCAGTCTCTTCGGAGGCGTGGGTTCGAATCCCACCGCTGCCAGCTTGTTGTGGTTTCTCCGTTTTTGTCCCTTCATGGGTTACAAAAGGAGGAACTCGCCTTGGGCCCCACGCTTTCCCGGCATCGGGAATTCCGTTTGGCATTGTGCATCCATCCACTGGACGGGCTTTGTGGGGAGTTCGTCGTGCTGGTGTCAACAGCAAGTGAGGTGGGTTCAGTTCTTCCCAGATTGCGGCGGAAAGGCAACGGTATAAATACCCTTGATAGCCTTTTCTCCTTAAGTGGGTGCAGATATTGGTGGGATGTTCTAGGCTAGTCTTCGGTGTAATAAATTTGAAGCAGTTAAGTGAAAAGTAGAAGGAACTGTTTCCGCCCGGTTTCGAACCGGGGACCTTTCGCGTGTGAGACGAACGTGATAACCACTACACCACGGAAACCGGCTTGATGCTTTTCTGCCATCGTAATTAGTCACGACACACGGCGGTATTTTATTTCTCATAAGAGTTCTGAGCTTCTTCCGTGGGTCCCTTTGAGCTTGGTAATGGGTATGAGCGCACAAGAATACAGAGTCCAGTGCAACCATTTAAAAGGGGAGGGTTGCAGAGTCAGAGAGTAGCTCAGAGACACAGCACAGCTGAGTGAATGTGGACGTTCACTTGAACACAAACACACAGAAACCAATTAGTTGGCTGATTTTCTTGAATACACACATAGAAACCAATTAGTTGGCTGATTTTCTCGAATACACACATAGAAACCAATTAGTTGGCTGATTTTCTCGAATACACACATAGAAACCAATTAGTTGGCTGATTTTCTTGAATACAGGTGAATGTAGGGTTTATACAAGAAAAAGAGGAGAAAGGAGAGAAGCACCACAGCTCCTCCTGAAACAGTGAGTCTTTTTTTCTCCTGTAGGTAAGTTGCTTGGCTAGAGTTTGCCACAAGCATATGTGTGGGCACTGCCCTGAATGGGCTGGCTGAGCTCATTGGGAAACTATTTAATTATTTATAGTTTCCCCCAAAAAACTTAAGTCTGCAATGCTTGCAAAGTGAAGGTTGTGTCTGCACCGTTTTTTATCATTATAATTCTTCAGAAATTAACATAACCTTTCAATTTTCACTAAAGTGTACAACCAAAGCAACAGAACAGAATTCAGCAGTTTCTTTCATTTCTCAAAAACAAAGCAATTTCCAATTGTTTAAGGGTAGTAATATAGTTTGTATTTATGTCCTCGTCAAAATTTACGTTGAAATGTAATTCCCAATATTGGAGGTGGGGCCTGCTGGGAGGTTATTGGATCATGAGGATGGATTTCTCATGAATGGTTTAGCACCATGGCCTTGGTGCTGTCCTCCCTATTATGAGTTCTCCCCTGATAAGGTTTTAAAAAGTGTGTGGCACCCCCCCCCGCCTTCTTGCTCCCACCTTCGCCATGTGATGTGCCTGCTCCCTCTTTGCCTTCTGCCGTGATAGGAAGCTTCCTGAAGCCTCGCCAGAAGCAGATGCTGGCGGTATGCTTCCTGCACAGCCTGCAGAGCCATGAGCCAATTAAGCCTCTTTTCTTATCAATTACCCAGACTCAGGTATTTCTTTTCTTTTCTTTTCTTTCTTTTTTTGAGACGGAGTCTCGCTCTGTCGCCCAGGCTGGAGTGCAGTGGTGCGATCTCGGCTCACTGCAAGCTCCGCCTCCGGGTTCCCGCCATTCTCCTGCCTCAGCCTCCTGAGTAGCTGGGACTACAGGCACCTGCCACCACGCCCTAATTTTTTGTATTTTTAGTAGAGACAGGGTTTCACCATGTTAGCCAGGATGGTCTCGATCTTCTGACCTCGTGATCCGCCCGCCTCGGCCTCCCAAAGTGCTGGGATTACAGGTGTGAGCCACCGCGCCCGGCCTACCTTTCTTAAATGCTGGAATTCCACAGACACGGGCCTGATCTCTGTTCTCATGCGCACTCTCTCCCTGGGCGGCGTCATCCACCACCAGGGCTGCAAAGACTATCCATGCGTCTCCCTGTTATCTCTAGCTCCCATCTCTCACTTGACTTCCTCCCTCCCTTCTCTATTTCTTCCTTTCCCACACATATTATTTGTCTCTATGTGTGGTGAGGACACTTAAAATCTACTCTCTTAGCAATTTTCAAGAATACAATACAAAGTTTTTATTATACTCACCATGTTGCACAATAGATCTCTCTTGAGCTTTTTCTTCCTAACTGAAATATTGTATCCTTTGAGCATCTCCCGGATCCACCCCTCCGTCCCCACCCAGCCTCTGGCAACCACCATTCTATTCTCTGCTTCTATGAGTTACACTTTTAGCGTCCACACAGGAGTGAGGTCTGCGGCATGTCATTAACATGTCCCCCAGGCTCGTCCATGTTGTCACTAATGACAGGATTATCGTGTTCTTGCGGCTGAGTGGTGCTCTGCTGCGCGCATCCACCTCGTTGCCTCCACCCGCTCCTTCACTGACGCCCGCTGCCTTTGCTCGCAGATCTGGGCTATTGTGAATCGCGCTGCGGTAAACGTGGCGGCACAGACATCTCTCGGGCAAACCGAGGATGCCATACGGATACTTCCTCCGTCATTTCCACTCCCATTTCTCCAGGCCCTGAAGCTCCGTCTCCACGCCCGAACTCGTGGCCTCCCATTCCCCAGGCAGCTTCTCCCGAATGTCCCCTCTCAGAAACCGGTGCCAGCGCGTCCCTGCTGGGCCACCCCAAGCCCACTGCCAACCCCGCACAGTTCCGCGTCCGCCGTCTCCTCTCCCTGCGGTCGCTGCCACACCCTCTCGTCCGGTCTCCCACGCCCCCTTATGCTACCGCATCGGGCATGAAAACTTCCTTTTCTTTCTTCTCTTTCTTTCTTTCCTTTTGAGACAGGGTCTTGCTCTGTCTCCGCCGCTGGAGTGCAGTCACAGCTCCCTGCAGCATCAACCTCCTGGACTTAACCAATCCTCCCACCTCGGCCTCTGGAGTAGCTGCGCCTGGGGACAAAGGTTCCCGGCCTCAGCGCACTCTCAGATTCACGGGGAGACAGAACTGAGACTGAGAGCTGGTTCCTCTCCCTCTCTCGTGGGGATACAGTGAGAAGGCAGCTGGGCAGAAATCAGGAAGAGGATCCTTACCAAGAACTCCAGTGTGCTGCACCCTGATCTAGACTTCCAGCCTGCAAAACTGTGAGAAATCAATGTTCGTTGAGCAGCCTGGCATATGGTATTGTGTTACAGCAACCAGAACCAAGACAAAGGTTCTCAGCTGGGGAGACAGAAACTCATCTGGAGCCTGCACTCCCCCTGGGGAGGGGAAGATGCCTGTCGACCTGGACAGAGGGCCTGGACAGAGGCAGCCCTGGGCTGAGTTGGCCCTTGCTTGCCGCTTCTGCTCGGGGGCACTGGGACAGGATCCCAGAAGGTTCCAGAATGCATGTCAAGCAAGCAGCAGTCCCTGTGGAGTTTGGGGTAACATGCACAGAGGAAGAAATGGCGGAAAAGCAGCATCAGGATGGCTTTAGGGCGGGGAGCTGCTGGAAGGTGGCAGACAGAGTGAGCAGGGGCAGGAGATGGGCCAGCGAGGCACCCGCTGACATGGGAGTGCCGTCATGCGCTGCACAGCGACCTTCCAGGCAAGGAGGGACACATGCATGACAGTGGTCCCATGACTATGACGGAGCTGAAGAATTCCTATGGCCTAGGGATGTCATAGCCGTGGTACTGTCGTAGCACAGACGTCACTCGTGGGAGCGACGGGCTATGCCACCCAGCCTAGGGGTAAATGAGGTGCACCGTCCAAGAGCCACCTAATGACCATTTCTCAGAATGCATCCTTGTTGTTAAGGGGCCCGTGACTGTATGTCTTGGGAAGCAACACGTGACTGTCGTCCCGCCCTGCACTGACTGCCCAGCGAGCGCTCAGAATGCATTAGATATGGGGTGGACAGAGGAGGAGGACAGCACCAGAACCCAGACAGCAACCGCCCTTGGAATCACCATTTCCTGAACCAGGGGACCTCCCCAGCCACCCACACCAAAGCCTAAACTCTCATACCTCCTCTCTCTAAAGCAGGGGTCTGCAAGCTTTCTCTACAAGGGCCACGTATGGAATCTTTTCAGTTTTGTCAGAAGTACCCACGTCTGCCCTTTTGGTGCCAAAGCCAGTAAAGGTGACACATAACAAGAGGGAGGGGCTGTGTGCCAATGGGACATGTGTGCCAATGGGACTTGACTCACAGACACCAACATTTGAATTTCATCTAGTTTCCATATGTCATGAAATATTATTCTTTTTATTTTTTCAACCAGTAAAAAGTGTAAAAAATGTTCTTAGCTCACTGGGCGGTAGAAAAATAGATTGCAGGCTGGGTTTGGCTTGAGGGTAGTTTGCTGACCAAGGGAAAGGGAAAAAAAAACAACTTGCTGCAACCCACCTCTCCCTCCAGTCCCATGCGGTCAGTCCCACCTCTCCCTCCAGTCCCATGCGGTCAGTCCCACCTCTCCCTCCAGTCCCATGCAGTCAGTCCCACTTCCCCCCACCCTTTTTTTTTGTAACCACAAAATTATCTTCACCATTAATTTCTCTTGCTTTTGACTTGGTTTTCTATTACACAGGTAACTCTATTCTCTCCACTGAAACGCCGCCATTACTATGTGCTCAATTCCCGAACACATTCGAGTCTCTTTATTGCTTCAGTTCCACTCCATTGATCTTCTTGGTTCTTCCTGCAGTAGGACCAAAGTCATTACAGTTAGTAATACATGGAGGCTTATCTTTGTGCAGATTTCTTTGTACCGGGATTTTCAGAAGACTTTCCTAGCCCTGGAAGGCTGGTGTGAAAGAAAGGTTTCTTTCATGTCTATAATTCCTCCCAAACTGCCCTCTAGCAGGTGAGCCCCTTGTGCTCCCACAAGCAGGGTGCTAGGCCCCCAATTCCTTACCCTTGGTGGGTTCTATAAATCATTGCAACATTGGCAATTGGCTAAGCAAGAAATGTCTTACTATTGTTTTAACTGAGTGTATTTTTTATACATTCACTTATTTTATTCTGGAATTGCCTGTTCATATCCTTTGCTATTTTCCCTCATGGAGGTTTTAATGGTTTAACCAATTTTTAGAAGTTCTTTACATGTGTTTAATATAGAAATATAAATATTTACTTATTCCAGACATTTGTTATATTTTATATGTAATGTGTGTATTATCTCCTAATCTGTTATATGTGTTGCAAATATTTTCACTGAGGTTGTCCCTTAATTTTTCTTTTTTTTTGAGATAGTGTCTCGCTCTGTCACCCAGGCTGGAGTGCAGTGCTGTGATCTCAGCTCATTACAACCTCTGTCTCCCAGGTTCAAGAGATTCTCCTGCCTCAGCCTCCTGAGTAGCTGGGATTACAGGTGCACACCACCACGCCTCGCAAATTTTTGTATTTTTAGTAGAGATGGGTTTTGCCATATTGGCTGGCTGGTCTTGAACTCCTGACCTCAAGTGATCTGCCCACCTTGGCCTCCCAAAGTGCTGGGATTGCAGGTGTGAGCCACTGCACCTGGCCGTCCCTTAATTTTTAACAGTGATAAAGTTAAACTGTAACACTTGGTTCATCACTGTCTCCTGCCCTTAGACTGTAAGCTTATGACCACAGGGACCTGGCCTGTCTGCTCACCACTGCACCCCTAGAGCCTGTCTGGCCTTCATCATGGCTGCCACAAAAGCCGCAGGCTGTGACTGAGTTTTAGATGGGTCACTTGGTGCAATTTCACAGGAATGTCCAGTGATGAACAAGACCATGCAAGGAACCAGGCAGGGGCAGCAGATCCATCATTCCTTTCTTAGGATTCCTTGGGTGTTGCTTCCAGGGCACCCCTGCTGTGCCTGCCTCCTTGGGTGTCTGTAGGAGCTCCGCCTCCTTTCTGTCTCTTTCCAAAGCTGCAGCCCACCCTTCTGAGAGGACACAGCCTCTTCAGTGCTCTGGACAAGTCTATGGGACTTCACTGAGTAAGGAGAGGTTGTGGTTTATTATTAGAGATGGGGTCTTGCCGCATTGCGCAGGCTGTACCCCAACTCCCGGGCTCAAGCAGTAGCTGGGAATACAGGCATGCGCCACCCCACCCCACTGGCTTTTTTGCACGTCATTTTGAACAACTGATCATTAATGAGTAACAGATAAGGGATATCGAAAGCAGCGAACATATAATACTTCCCGAAGCTTAGGAACTATTGACGCCCTACAGCCAAAGACCACCAGGGACGTACAAGCAGCCTCCGGCCAAAGACCACCAGGGACGCACAGGCAGTTGAACAAGTACAGATTATCGCTCATTGCAGTGAAGGAGAACACACACTTCAGGGAATTGTGGGTGTCTCCCGGGAAGACGGTCTTAGAAGGCATTAATAGGATTTGGACTTTAGCTGGGCATTTGCGGGCAGGGTCTGAGTTTGCTTTAAACTGGATGCTGTTAGAAAGTGAGGGCGGTTCCATGACTGGGTGTCTCGATAAACGATATCTAACCTATGAGAAGGGAAGACTAGAGGGAAGATAAAGCTGTAATTGGCAAAGACGTAACAGCCACAGGTTTCGGCTGGGAGTGGGTGTTTGCTGCTTTGTGGGTGGTGCAGTCAACTTGCTCCCATCTGTGCTTAGATACGGTGATGAAGTGGCCTGGCTTGGTCTCCTTTCATCTTTGTCTCCAAGCTCTGTCTGGGGCTGGCGTTCTGTGGGGCTGCTTATGTCCAGCAGGAGAACAGCATGCTGCGGCTGTGAGTGCCACGCCAGCTTCCAAATGTCAGGGCTGCTCTTTAAAAACTTATTTTTTTCAGAAGTTGTTGTGGCCCCTGGTTGATCCCTGTGACCTTGTGTCCTGGCTTTCGTAGTATCGCCTCAATGCAAAATATTTTCCTTATGTTCCATTGGCCAGAATGCATGTGCTGGCATTTGGATCTGAAAATTTACATCCTATATAAAAAAAAAAATCCTGATGCTTGTTAGTGCTAGCTGCTCCTTATCTAAGCACCTGCTACACGCCAGGCATTCACCGTGAACTTCCAGACTCTAATCTTAACTAAAACCCCATGTGGTAGGCTTCATTATCCTTGTACGCTTGATGGAGGCATTTAACTTGCCTGCAGTCACACAGCTAAGAGGTGACATAAATACAAGTGGAATTCAGGTGCAGGTGTCCTGACTCCAAAACTCAGCTGCCTTCCACCAGCTACATGATCTCTTCTGAGTTTGAGCCCCAAAGACTTCATTGTAGGCTGATATTTTGCAAGTTTCTCAACTGCCAGATGGGGTCCCAACAACCCCCTTCACCCCTCTCCCAGAAGACCCCGTCTGGGTGGAGCACTAGGTGCCTCCCGAGCCCATCAGAGGAGGCTGATTTGAGGGGGTGGTTTGCAGCCCCGAGGCCCTCCAGACCCTGGGAGACAGGCTTGCCCTGGAGGAAGCTGCCCTTTCCAAGCGCTCAGTAGGCCCACCCAGTTCCGCACGCTCCTTCACAATCTCCATGCACTTGGCCCTCAGTCCAGACCTAGAAAGAAGATTCTATGATCAGCTCATTTGCAGATGAGGAAACCAGGCAGGGTAGGAAGTGGGAGGGTCCCACCAGACAGACCCTCAGGTACTAGTGCCCCTCACCCCCCAGGCACCCCTCGTGGCCACGCCCACCTGCCAGTGTGGGACAGTGTCGATACTTAACCCTAGCAATCCTGAATTACTGTGCCCTGGGCCGGCAGGTGCCAACTCCTAGACTCTTTGTGGTCACTGCACGGTAGGTTCTGTTGTCTTGTTTACTGGTGAAGACACCGAGGCTCCTCGGGTGTGCTGGGGCTGACCTGGACGCATGCTCTGGTCTGGCTCTAACGACCCACAGTGGGAACCTCATGCAGACAACGTCCCAGCACCGTGACTTGCATGATGCCCACTGGAAACGCACGCCCGCCCCTTAGGTTGGGCTCCCAGCAGATGACTCTGAAGCAGAGACTTGGTTTTTTCATTCTGTTTGTTTGTGTTTTTTGGAAGGGTTTTGCTCTGTTGTCCAGACTGGAATGCAGCGGCTGGATCACAGCTCACTGCAGCCTCCTCCTCCTAGCCTCAAGCAATCCTCCCACCTCAGCCCTCCGAGGAGCTGAGACTATAGGCACACACCACCAGGCCATGCTAATTTTTTTTCTGTGTTTTTTTTCCTGTTGTTGTTTTGTAAGTAAGGGGTTTTGTCACGTTGTGCAGGCTGGTCTTGAACTCCCGGGCTCAAGCAATTCACCTGCCTTGGCCCCTCAAAGTTGTGGGATTCAAGGGCCATCGTGCCCGGCCTTGAAGCAGAGCTTCATGTGCAGGAAGGTTTTGGGGGAGTGCTGTTGGGATCAGCATCTTCAAGGGAGGGAGGGAGGCATGACTGGGCAGAGGGAGGAGCTGAGCGGCAAGACAGTTACCACTGAGGCCTCAGCCCACCCCAGGGCTGCTGGGAGGGGCCTGCAGGAACGTCCAGTGGAGGTGAGGCTGAGGTGGGAGGGCCTGGCCTTTGTGCCCCTGTTCCAATCAGTCTTTGGGTTCTGGCTGCTTCCAGGGAGGAGGCGTGGCCCTGGGTGAGGCATTTCCCTTTCCCCAGGGCAATGCCTACAGAGGGGTTCAGTGCAGGCTGTGCTCCCAATCGAGGGGTGCGTCTGGTCTGGGTGGAGGGATCTGCATGGGGCATCGCAGCATCCACCCCACTATGGTCACCAAAGACCCGTGCAAGAACCTTCCCAGCAGCACTGTTCTATTGCATAGACGTCCAAACTGGAAACTTCCCCAATGTCCATCAGTGGAGAATGGATAAACAAGGTGTGATGCTGACAATAGTAAACTTCCACCTGCGCCTTGAGCTCCTGGGAAACGGCGACTATTAAGAAATCCTCCACCCTCTCAAGCAGTTTGAAAATTTTTCGAGGAACTTAGAACTACCCTTTGACCCAGCAATCTCATTACTGGGTTTACATCCAAAAGAAATAATTGTTTCACCAAAAAGACACCTGGCGCTTGTATTTTCATCGCAGTGCTGTTCACAATAGCGAAGCCACGGTGCCCATCCATGGTGGACTGCATAAAGTGTGATACAAAGACACCATGGGATATGACACAACCATCAAAAAGAATGAAATCATGTCCTTTGCAGCAACATGGATGCAGTGGAAGCCATCATTCTAAGTGAGTTAAGGAAGGAACAGAAAATCAAATACTGCATGTTCTCACCTGTAAGTGGGAGCTAAACACTGGGTAGTCATGGACGTAAAGATGGCAACAAGGGATGCTGGGGACTCCTAGGGGGGAGGGAGGAAGGGAGAGGGTAGGGGTTGTAAAACTATAGGGTGCTATGCTCAGTACCTGGGTGAGGGGATCGTTCATACCCCAAACCTCAGCACCACACAATATACCCAGGTAACAAACCCGCAGATATACCCCTTGAATCCGAAATAAAAGTTGAAATTATTAAAAAGAAAATAGAAGAAATGCCCCACCCTCCTGTAGGCCTTTCCCCTGCCACATGGATAAGGCAGGATGGTGAACCCCTGTTGACCAACGATGAGGCCAGATCCAGACCCTCCAAATTCCCGATCTTCAACTCATGAGTGACTAGCTGAACTGTTTGTCCGCACTGACCAATCTGGATAAAATGCCTGTTGACTTGTCCATACTTTAGTCAGGCTTCCTGGTTCCCCACAGGCTGTGACCTTGGCCCACCTTGAGCAGCATGGGAACCCCTCTAACAGCCCCTCCTCAGAATCTCAATTTCAAGGGAACACTCCCTGGTGCACTGTCCCATCTGTCACTGCTCATCCCGCCCCACCTGCCGCGGTCTTTCTAGCCTTGCTGACGCCTCCCTGCAAATGTGAAGCCCTTTCTGTAGCCTGGGACAGGGGTTCTTGCTGTCAAAGGATGGACCTCCTACTGCAACAGCCCCCTCCCTACTGCAGGGGGCTCTCCTCAGGCTGGAGTGCAGTGTTGCCATCTCAGCTCACTACAGCCTTGACCTCCTAGGCTCAAACAATTCTCCTGCCTCAGCCTTCCCAGTAGCTGAGACCACAGCTGCTTGCCACCACACCTGGCTAATTTTCGTATTTTTCGTAGAGACCGGGGTCTCCCCATGTTGCCCACGTGGGTCTTGAACTCCTGGGCTCAAGTGATCCACTTGCCTCAGCCTCCCAAAGTGCTGGGATTACAGGCATGAGCCACACACCTGGCTGAGAGTGTGTTAAGATACTTAAAATCTCAGGCCAGGCGCGGTGGCTCACGCCTATAATCCCAGCATTTTGGGAGGTCCAGGCCAGAGGATCCCTTGAGGCCAGGATTTCAAGACTCACCCGGGAAACAAGAGGAAAACCTAGTCTCCACAAAAAATAAAAGAAAAACTTAGCCACAGCGGCAGTGAGCTATGATTGTGACACTGCACTCCAGCCTGAGCCACAGAGGAGAACATGTCTCAAAAAAATAAAACATAAATAAAAACGCCTATCTCTGGGCTCCCCCTCAGAGTCTGTTTGCTAGGGCTGGGCTGGGGTCCAGGAATTTCCATTTCTAACAAGTTCCCAGGAGATGCTGCTGCTGCGTGCAGAACCTCAGCCACAGGGGAAGGTAGCTTTCTGTGACTTGCTGTTTACTACTTGTTAAAATTCGCTGAGACATTGGATGATAAGGTGTAGCCCTGTGGGGTTGAGATCTAAATGATTCTTATTGTGTATAAAAGATAGCCCAGCAGCTACAGGTTTATTGCCTTGGAATTTATTAACCTGTTTTGTATCAAACTTAGCATTTATATCCATCCTTCTTCCTCCCTGAGGGCATAACCCCACTTCTCTAACTCCCCATGACTCAGACTCGCCATCCTGACAGTTCCCTCATCAATGAGCTATACGCCTTTGCGTGTGTTTGCTGTATAAGTACATGACATATTGATGAGATACACAGTATGTATATGTGTTGTTAATGTTTCAAAGATTATGCTTTCATGGCAGAAACATCTATATATATGCTCCAAGACATGTATGGTTGTTCCTTACATCACCATAGTATAGGAAACCTGGAAGGAAACAATTCACATGTGATCACTAGGGGTGTGGGTACACAGCACATGGTCTATCCACGTTATACACTCAAAAATAGTGAAGTGTGGGCCTCTAGGCATGGCAGAGGGCAGAAGCTGGCAAATCTGTTCCCACACCCAAAAGTATAAAATGGGACAAAATTGTCAAGAGCGATCATTTCAGAGCTCTCAAAATTGACCAAAGGCAAATCATCAAATGGAGAAACATATACTCATAATAAAAAGCTGCCAGAACTTCTAGTTAGAACAGCAGGACTTTGCAGCCTTCTTGCCTGGAGCTGCTGTCATTCTGGCACCCTGCCCTGATATCCCAGGCTGGGCCGGCCTTGAAAACCAGTAGTCTCACCCACAAAGGGGGCTGATTTAATTTGGAACTGGGAAAAAAACTCAGACCTGCTGATGAGATGGGATTGTTCCCTTGATTTTGACCCCCTTCATGGGTGGGAACTGGAGAGGCTCGTTTCACTCAGCCTGCTGGGTGGGGGGTGGGGGGATGGGGAACACTGCGTCTATGAAAACATTTTAAAAATTGCCATGTATGGTGGCTCCCACTTGTGGTCCCAGCTACTTGGGAGGCTGAGGTGGGAGGAACATTGAGCCCAGGAGTTTAAGGTTGCGGTGAGCTGTGAGTCCACCACTGAATTCCAGCCTGGGCAACAGAGTGAGGCCTTCTCTCAAAAAAAAAAAAAAAAAAAAAAAAAAAAAAATTGCATCGTGTGAATATACTGATGTGGGAGGTAGAAAGAAATTATTTGGGCAGATAGTGAGGGCAAAAGAGTCCTTGGCAGAATTTCCCTTCTAACAAAAAGCAGCCTCCAAAATCATTTCTTTTCTAACAAAAAGCAGCCTGAAAAATCGAGCTTGAAACATAGAGATAAGCCAGCTGGAAGTCTGCACGGGGGAACGCTGGCAGCCGTGCCAGTAGAAAAGGGCCAGACATGTCCCACACGGAGGCTCCATCCTCCCTTTTTTGGTTACCACATGTACAGTAATAAAGAAATGGGCAACACGCTCTTCTTGTTCTCTTTCCTCGGCTACTGTAAAGCATTTAGGGACAGTAACAAGGAGGGAGCACATTCTTCCACCTGGGCAACATGCTGCTCTTCTTGTTATCCTTCCGTGGCTACTGTAAAGCATTTAGGGACAGTAACAAGGAGGGAGCACGTTCTTCCACCTGGGCAACACGCTGCTCTTCTTGTTATTCTTCCGTGGCTACTGTAAAGCATTTAGAGACAGTAACAAGGAGGGAGCACGTTCTTCCACCTGGGCAACACGCTGTTCTTCTTGTTATGCTTCCGTGGCTACTGTAAAGCATTTAGAGACAGTAACAAGGAGGGAGCACGTTCTTCCACCTGGGCAACACGCTGCTCTTCTTGTTATTCTTCCGTGGCTACTGTAAAGCATTTAGAGACAGTAACAAGGAGGGAGCACATTCTTCCACCTGGGCAACACGCTGTTCTTCTTGTTATGCTTCCGTGGCTACTGTAAAGCATTTAGAGACAGTAACAAGGAGGGAGCACATTCTTCCACCTGGGCAACACGCTGCTCTTCTTGTTATCCTTCCGTGGCTACTGTAAAGCATTTAGAGACAGTAACAAGGAGGGAGCACGTTCTTCCACCTGGGCAACATGCTGCTCTTCTTGTTATCCTTCCGTGGCTACTGTAAAGCATTTAGAGACAGTAACAAGGAGGGAGCACGTTCTTCCACCTGGGCAACACGCTGCTCTTCTTGTTATTCTTCCGTGGCTACTGTAAAGCATTTAGAGACAGTAACAAGGAGGGAGCACGTTCTTCCACCTGGGCAACATGCTGCTCTTCTTGTTATCCTTCCGTGGCTACTGTAAAGCATTTAGAGACAGTAACAAGGAGGCAGCACGTTCTTCCACCTTCTGGGTGCTGCTGAGCATCTTTCTGGGAGCAGTGGCCATGCTGTGCAAAGAGAAAGGGATCACCGTGCTGGGTTTGAACGTGGTGTTTGACATCTTGGTGAGAGGCAAATTCAATCTTCTGGAAATTGTCCAGAAGGTACCACATAAGGACAAGTCAGGAGAGAATCTTGGCATGCTCAGGAACCGGGGCCTCCTCTTCAGAATGACCCTGCTCGCCTCCGGAGGGGCTGGGATGCTCTCCGTGCGCTGGAGGATCATAGGCCCGGGCCCGCCGGCCTTCACCGAGGAGGACAACTGGGCCTCCTTTGCTGACCGCGTGCTGGCGAGGGCCATAAACGACAATTACTCCTATTCATTGAATGCCTGGCTGCTGCTGCGTCCCTGGTGGCTGTGTTTTGATTGGTCAGTGGGCTGCAGCCCCCTCATGAAGTCCGTCAGCGACTGGAGGGTAATTGCATTTGCAGCGCTCTGGTTCTGCCCAATTGGCCTAATACGCCAAGCCCTGTGCTCTGCAGACGGCCACCAGAGAAGGATCCTTACTCTGGGCCTGGGATTGCTCGTTATCCCGTTTCTCCCCGCAAGTAACCTGTTCTTCCGAGTGGGCTTCGTGGTCCCGAGCGTGGGGTGCTGTGTGATGCTGCTTTTTGGATTCGGAGCCTGCGCAAACACACCGAGAAAAAGCAGCTCTTCGCTGCCGTGGTGCTGGGAATCCTACTCAGCAAGATGCTGAGAGGCTGAGATGCGCGGTGCGCGGCGGCGAGTGGCGGAGCGAGGGGCGGTTTTCAGAGGCGCTGTTCACTGCAACATCGGCAGAAACCTGGCTGCTAAAGGCAACCAGACGGGCGCCATCAGATACTACCGGGAAGCTGTAAGCTTAAATCCCAAGTATGTTCATGCCGTGAATAATCTTGCAAATGTCTTAAAAGAAAGGAATGAGCTACAGGAAGCTGAGGAGCTGCTGTCTTTGGCTGTTCAAATGCAGCCAGACTTTGCCGCTGCGTGGATGAGTCTAGGCACAGCGCGGAGCAGCCTGAAACGCTTTGAAACCGCCAAGCAAAGTTACCCGACGGCGAGTAAACAGAAGGAAATACCCAGATTGTTACTACAGCCTCCGGCGTCTGCTGATCTCAATCGCCAGGTGGACGCCTTGAACGTGGAGAAATGCACCGAGCTGAAACCAGCGCGCAGCCTGGCCTGGAACAACGTGGTTACACTGCTCACGACCCAGGTAATGCAGCCCAAGCCGAGGCAGTTGGAAGAGACGCACTGGAATTAATACCTGATGATCACTCATGTTCTCCTTGGCAAACGTGCTGGGGAAATCCCAGAAATACAGGGAATCGGAAGCCTTACTCCTCAAGGCAATTAAAGCAAATCCAAATGCTGCAGGTTACCGTGGTAATTTGGCTGTGCTTTATCATCGCTGGGGACACCTAGACTCGGCCAAGAAACGCTATGAAGTCTCCTTGCAGCTTGACCCCACGGCATCAGGAACTAAGGAGAATTACGGCCTGCTAAGAAGAAAGCTAGCGCAAATGCAAAAGAAAGACGCTGATCCTTTTTCCTTCATGTTTGGAGTCTGAGTGTGTGTGTGCATGAGGCATATCTTTAATAGTATGTGGTTACATTTAACCATTTAAAAGTCTCAGACATGTTATTTTATCGATTTTTTTTGGTGCAAAAAGATGATAGCACCAGCAATATACTCTTGAATGCTTGATATGATTTTTCATCGAAATTGTATTTTTTCAGGCAACTCAAATGTAATTCTAAAATTCCAAAATTGTCTTTTTTAATTAAACAGAAAAAGAGAAAAAAATTATCTTGAGCAACTTTTAGTAGAATTGAACATACATTTGGGATCTGAGCCTTTTCGTGCATGGACTAGCACTATTAAACTTCAATTATGACCAAGAAAGGATAGACTGACTCCTACAATTTGTATAAATATTGAATGTGTCTGTATATTAGCATTTTTATTTAATGAAAAAGCAAATAAGATTCTTGTTTTTTAATCTCTCTTTTTTTAAAGCAATATACTGTGAACTTCGCTTGTAAGAAAATATTTATTTGTATTTTTATGTCTGGAATAGGGCAAATAATCGAACGAGGAATGGAAATTTTAACATGTAGTACAGCTACATGCTGTTCCCCACAGGAAGAAATTGACTCTTGCAGTAGTTTTGGATGCTCTGACTTGTGCAATTTCAATACATAGGTGGTTATGCATAATCGATTACTATCAATAGAAAGTTCAAGCCATGCTTTAGGCAAGGGCAGGCAGCCTCACATCTTTATGTTTGTTACATCCAGGGTAAAGAGGGCAACATATCTGTGCAAGTTGCTTTTGAGTGTTTTTAACTGAAAAGCTGTTTTCCATTTTGCTTAATGAAACTACAGAAATTACTCTATCCAGAAAACGCAAAATTTTCTCTCAAATGGAGCCACATTTATGGTATTTTTAAGAATTGAGTTGTTCCTGCTGTTTTTTATTTGATCCAAACAATGTTTTGTTTTGTTGTTCTCTGCATGCTGTTGACCTAATGATTTATGCAATCTCTGGAATTTCTTATGCAGTAAAATTATTACACAAACTAGCAAAAAAAAAAAAAAAAAAAGAAAGAAAGAAAAGAAAAGAAATGGGGAACACAGGGCAGCTCAGGCAGAGAACCCATCTGCGTACTAAAAGATTAGTATGGGGAGTACCAGAGATTTGTGGCCTATGCAAATGGCATGCCTGGTCCACCCAGTTTTTCTTGCCTGATGTAGATCAGACACCACCTCCTCACCAGCTCATCAGTAACACCCCCTGCATTTCACTGTGGATCCAGGAGCCCATTTTTTCTGAGACCCCTCTCTGTAGCAGAGTGGTTATCTTTCTTTCACCTATTAAACTTCTGCTCTTGGCCAGGTGTGGTGGCTCACACTTGTAATCCCAGCACTTTGGGAGGCTGAGGTGGGCAGGAGGTCAGGAGTTCGAGACCAGCCTGGCCAACATGGTGAAACTCCATCTCTACTAAAAATACAAAAACTAGCCGGGCGTGGTGGCACACGCCTGTAATCCCAGTTACTTGGGAGGCTGAGGCAGGAGAATTGCTTGAACCCGGGAGGCAGAGGTTGCAGTGAGCTGAGATGGCACCACTGCATTCCAGCCTGGGTGATAGAGTGAGACTCCATCTCAAAAACAAAACAAAACAAAACAAACAAAAAAACTTCTGCTTTTAATCTCACTCTTTGTGTGTTCACATCCTTGATCTCCATCACCATGAGACAATGAACCTTGAGTATTATCCCAGACAACGAGGCCGCTTCAGTACACATTTGGTTTATCCATTCATCAACTGATGGACATTTATGTTGTTTCCACTTTTTGGCTATCATGAACAATGATACCATAAACAGTTGAGTACAATTCTTTACATAAACACGTTTTCAATTATCTTGTGTATATACCGAGGACTGGAGTTGATGGGTTGTATAGTAACCGTATGCTTAACCTTTTGGTATAGCAAAGTGAAACTTACAACATAGCAATTCCACTCATATCGTTTATATGAATGGAATTTATATGAAATTTACAGGAAAGGCAGATCAATACAGACAGAAACCAGATCACTGGTTGTCTAGGTTGGAGGCTGAGAGCCAGGGTTAGCTGCAGATGGGGATGCAGGAAATTTTTCTGGCAAAGGAACTGTTTTAACAGTGGATTGTAGTGATGGTTGCAGAATCCTATGCGGTGACTAAAAATCATTGAGCTGTAAACTTACAATGAGTGGATTTTATTGTATTGAACTGTGCCCCAATAAAGCTGTTATGGAATGCTAAACCATAAAAACAGACCCCCAAACACAGCAAAGAGGCAGTTAGTGTTTCCTAGGGATCAGCTGAGTGACAGTTGCAGTGTGCAAAATGATTCCTGTGGCCCAGAGCATAATAATGTTCACATAAGGCTTTAATGCAGCCTTGGCGGGCAGGTAACTTGCACCTTGAAACTTGAAGTTCTTGCTAGTGTTGCTTGTAATTAAGCTAAAGTAATTGTATAAATGATAAACATATGAGTAAATTTAAGGAGATGCCAAGTAAATGAAGGAGATGAGCGACCACCGCGAGACTGAAGCTGGGAGGGGCGTGATGGAAGTCATCCAATCCAAAACTGCCGGAATAGAGACCTTGCCAATAGATGAGTTTAAAAAACGAAAAGTGCATGTTACAGAAACGAAATGAGGATCCGTCATAGGATCCAGTTTATGGTCAACACGGGTGCATCCACCCAATAGTGTGTGTCCGCAGGAGGGGCCAATGTGTGCGCTGTGTTTTGTGTGTAATGTGCAAAGTCCTGGTCCTTGAGGAGATGGGGGCACTGGCTTTTATTTTCTACAGCTGTCTTTTATAATCTAAGGAGAGAAAAGCTTCTGTTGATGAGCACGCGGGGCTGCAGGAGGGTCGTGGTGCTGAGCGTGCTGGCCCTCTGCAGGGGCCGCCTGGGCAGGTCAGCTCCTCCGCTGGCTCTCAGAGTTTGAGTTTCACAACCCCTGGAGGTCCTGGTCCCTCCTGTAGAATGGCTCTGTCCAAATTTCCTCTTATAAGGACACCAGTCAAATTGGATTTGGGCCCACCCTAGTGACCTCATTTTGGTATAATCACCTCTTTAAAGACCCTATCTCCAAATTCAGTCACATTTTGAGGTCCTAGGGGTTGGAGCTCTAAGATATGAATTTTGAGGGGGACGCAATTCAGCGCCAGCAATGTCTTTCAGGCCTCAGGACTCCAGCTGAGCAGCGAGGCAGAGTCCAGACGGCAAAGGGAGGCTCTGGAGGGTTTCACAAGTGGGACCATCCTGTGCCACTTTAGGCAAAAGGTGGAAGGAAGTGATCTTCTGGGGCTGCTTGGCTGGTTGTTCCAATGAATCCAGGAGAAGCAACCAGGTTAGCTTTGCCTTTGCCCTTTGGAAATCCATTTGGATTCAGTTCCAGTGTTGCATGAGCCTAGAGGCTGTGCCAACATGGGTCCTGGGCACAGTTTAGGGACCTGCTCTGTGACCACAGGCCAGCCACTCCCATCTCTGAGCCTGTTTCACATCAACAAAATGAGAGGGTGAATGAGATGATCTCTAAGGTCCCTGCTCACCTGCAGTCACAGAGCAGGTCTGGGATTCCATCTGGCAGTGTGCAGCTGTGGAGTGGGCGGGCTCTGTGCCGAGGTCATCCTTGCAGTGTCCACAGCAAGTGAGGTGGGCTCAGTTCTTCAAAGGTGCTGATGGTTGATGTGGGAAGGCAACGGTGTAGATGCCTTTTTCTCCTTGCGCCTCTGTAACCAGGTGGAGATAGCAGTGGGATGTTCTAGTCCCTAATGTCATAAATGCGAAGTAATGAAGGAAAAAGCGGAAGGAGCCGTTTCTGCCTGGTTTTGAACCGGGAACGTTTTGCGTGTGAGGCGACGTGGGACTTTGTAATACTTGCTTCCCTTTTGTGTATGCTTAAAGTTTTCTATAATAATGGTTTAAAATATTCACAGGCAAGTTTTTTTTTTTTCCAACTTCCTTACCAAATCCTTTCCCATCAAGTTGTTCATTCAACTTATGGGGAGATTTTGCATCATACATGTGACAAATCTTCATTCCAATCAGGTGGTCAGTGTTTCCTGCCTGTGTGAATATGAAAAATTGCTTTAAGCTAGGCATGGTGGCTCATGCCTGTAATCCCAGCTACCTGGAAGGCGGAGGTGGGAGGATCACTCGAGCCCAGGAGTTTGATGCTGCAGAGAGCTATGACTGCACCACTGCATTCCAGCCTGGGCAACAAAGAAAGACCCAATCTGTAAAAATTAAAATATTTAAAATTTCAGCCGGGGAGGATGGCTCACACTTGTCATCCTGTAATTTGTTTGTTTGTCTGTTTTTGAGACAGGGTTATGCTTTGTTACCCAGGCTGGAGTGCAGTGGCACAAAACCAGAATACTGCTTATCAGACAACTGTTTTCTCATTAAGACTGCTCACATCTGATGCCCACCAAGCCACTTCCAACTTCTCAAATCCAGATCCTAACACTCATGCACATCTACCCTTGATCTTCCACTTCTGAAATACTGCGGAACGTGGTCATGGTGGTGTTTACCTTTTCTGCATAAGGAATAAACTTGGCCTTGTTTGATCAGCAGGTTTTCCAGGTGGACTTTTTTTTGAAAAAGTTAATAGAGAATAATTTTAATTCCTAAAAGCTTTGAATATTTTTTCTTCTCCTATGCATGGTTGCTCTAGTAGATGATCACAGATGTGTTTGGGTGAAGGTTGAGAAGACTTACAGTATATATTCATTTAAAAATAATTCTAAAATGAATTATCGCCCATGACCCAGATGGAAAATTATTGTGCATTATTGTGCAGTTAATCAGACGGTGACTCTAACCACAGTGGCTATTACAGATGTGGTCATCCTTAGTGGAACAAATCAGCATAGCCTTTTATACCTAATATTCAGATTTTTTGTTTTTTTTTTGAGATACAGTCTCTGATGCCCAGGCTGGAGTGCAATGGTGTACTCTCTGCTCACTGCAACCTCCGCCTCCCGAGTTCAAGCAATTCTCCTGCCTCAGCCTCCGGAATAGCTGGGATTACAGGCGCCTGCCCACCACCATGCCTGGCTAATTTTTGTATTTTTAGTAGAGACGGGGTTTCACCATATTGGCCAGGCTGGCCTTGAACTCCTGACCTTAAGTGATTCACCTGCTTTGGCCTCCCAAAGTGCTGGGTTTATAGGCATGAGCCACCACCCCTGGCCCTAATATGCACTTATTGACATGAAAAAGTATTCTTCCTCTATAACAAGTTGTAAGGCCCACAAAAAGCAGCTGTGTACATTCCAGGGCCACAACAGTGCATCTCAACAATCTTGCCTCAGGACTCCATCATTTCTCCTCCTGTGTAATATAATCCACAGAGATCTTAATCATCTTAACATGCCATAGAACACCATGTTTTGTGGAACAACTCGGATGCTTGCTCAGTGGACTATGGACAAAGTGGTTGCGGTTGTAGGGACAGAGGTCATGCACAGGTGCACCAACACGGATGGGTCCTCACCAAGCTGACCTGGTTACCACTACCACTGAGTGGCCAACCTTCCATCAGCAGAAACTCATTCTGGGCCCCAACATGGCACCTTTCCTTTTGCTACTAGCCTCCTAGAAGCAGGCTTTTATATTGGATCCCTTTTGTCACAAACGGCATAGCAATTTGACCTCACTGCGATAGACACCTTTTCTAGATTTGAATTTGCCTTCCCTGCCCACGCACATCTGACAGCACCACCATCTATGTGCAGAATGCCTCAGATACCCCAGAGTGTTCTGCACAGCATCTCTTCTGATCAAGGAACTTGTTTTCTAGCAGAAGAAGGGCAGTGATGGGCTTATGTCTGTGGAGCTGACAGGTCCTGTGTTAGTCCATCGCCCGGAAGCAGGTGTTCTCATTACGACACCAACTCTTTTACAGTGTCAGTTCAGAAACAAGACCCTGGAAAGACGGGGGCAAAGGACATAGGGAATCCAAAGTGAAGAAGAAGGTTCTAAATACCAATGATGTCTTCATGATCATTTGCCATGTTGGGGGGTGTGTGTGTGTGTCCCTGTGTGGAAGCTAATTTGTCCTCTCCCCCTCCTCTTATTGCTTTACATACCCCTGGTGGTGGAGGCTACCGTTCAGTCAAGATCGTGACTGTACATGAGGGATGACAGTGCCCACAGGCGGTGCCACGGCTGCCGAAGGGCAGCGTGTGTGGACGCGGACACATTCTTAGGAAAAGCAAAATGTCCCTGCTGTTTAGTGGAAGTTCAGCTGTGAGTGAAATGCTGTGTGGACACTGAATGGCCACAGGAGGGACCTGCACCCGCTTTTAAGCAGTTGCCTCAGCCTGCAGCCCACACTCCTGTCATCTGAGTTGTGATGCGAGGGCTGATGTGCTGTCGGGGCCCATCAGGCTCCGCCAGGAGGACACTAGAAGGAGGCTGTCAGCCAGCAAGAGCGGAAAGAAACCAATCCTCATGACTTCCTGTTTTTTCCTGTCGAAATCGTCCCAGCAATGTTTCTTCATCCTGGAAGTTGGCTCCATGCTGCAGATTTTACTTTCACACTTCCGCACTCGTCTCATCCTGCCCTTAGAAAAACACGCAGCAGCCGACTGGCCCCCACGCGTCAGCAGCCGGGACCTGAGGCCCTCTCTGAACACCTAGAGTGTCAGGAGCAACCTCACAGCAGCTGCTCCTCGGAAGCCTGGGCCCAGCTTTGGACGCCGCTTCTTCTCCCCCGCCGGCCCCCGTGCTCCGGGGGTACCACAAGGTAGGGCCAGGCAGCCCTCCAAGGTCAGGGAGATGCTTCTCCAGGGCCTCTGCTGAGCTCGGGACGCCATGGTCACTGCCTGCCCCCAGATGTTTGAGCTCCAAGGATCCCTAGTGTTCTTGTTTTGGCCATTCAGTTCTCCAGCATCTGGTTAGCAATTTTGTTTAATTTTTGTGTTTTTTTAGACACGGGGTCTCGCTCTGTCACCCAGGCTAGAGTGCAGTCAGTGGTGCAGTTCTCTTACTGTAGCCTTGAACTCCTGGGCTCAAGCCGTCCTCCCTCCTTAGCCTCCCAAGTAGCTCACACTGCAGTAGCTAGGACCAGGCTGGTCTTGTACTCCTGGCCTCAAGTGATCCCTCTGCCTCAGCCTCTCAAAGGGCTGGCATTACAGGTGTGAGCCACCGTGCCTGGCCAGCAATTCTTTACGTTAAACTTTCTCTTAAAATAACTGATGTGATTTTGTTCCTAAATGGACCCTGACTGATATATAAGTTTCAAAATAATGGCTCAGTTTATCTCCTTATTTCTTTTCCAGTCTTCATGCTCCAAGAGAGATACAGTTTTAAACCGTTAAAGAACTTGAAGTGCTAAAATGAATCACAGCTGCCACTGCAAACTTGACATGTGAACAGTGCTTTTAAAATGCTTCCATTTATATTACCTCACTTGATGCTCTCTTCTTGCATTCATTCAATAATGTTTTAATGAGCAACTGCTATTTATAAGGCACAGGGTCTGGTACTGGTAATACACTGTGAACCCCCAACATTTGAGACAGGTATCAGTTAATTTAGAAAGTTTATTTTGTCAAGGTTGAGGACGCACACCCGTGACGCGGCCCTCCGGAGGTCCTGACGACACGTGCCCAAGGTGGTCAGGGCACGCTTGGTTTTATACATTTTAGGGAGACATGAGACATCAATCAATGTGTGTAAGAAATACACTGGTTCCATCCAGAAAGGCGGGGACAACTCGAAGCAGGGAGGGGGCTTCCAGGTCACAGGTAGGTGAGAGACAAATGGTTGCAGTCTTTTGAGTTTCTGATGAGCCTCTCCAAAGGAGTCAATCAGAAGATGCATCTATCTCAGTGAGCAGAGGGCGACTTTGAAAGAATGGGAGGCAGGTTTGCCCTGAGCAGTTCCCACCTTGACTTTTCCCTTTATCCTCGTGATTTTGGGGGCCCAAGATATCCTCCTTTCATAACACACACAAAAAAACAAGATATTCCCCCCACGAGGATAACTACTAAACTGCAGGGATTTATTTTTATTACTTAAAGGAGGTTTTATAAAGCCTCTAATTGAACATAGAAAAAGGCAAAGGACTGTCCAAGAAGAGTTATAGGGACTCAATTTCTGCCATTTAGAAAGTTTCCACTTAAGATATCCACATTTGTTAGTCTAAGTCATCAATTAAATAATTTAGAAAGAATAGAAAAGGAACCGGAACGTAGAACTTAGTAAGCATCCAATAAAAGACAGCTATTACCAAGAAGAATTAAGAAATATAGCATTAAAGGGCAGAAAAACACAAAAAATAAAGAAAATAAAAAATAGAGTAAATTTAGTCCAAGGATGTCATAAACAATCAACAATGACAATAATAGCAGCCGTTGCTTCTTCATGGAGCTTTAGACTGACACATTGTGATCTTTACAAAATCCCTCAGAGCACGGGTGTCCTGATTATCTTTTTATCCTTTTTTTTTTTTTTTTGGTACAGAAATGTTCATAATGGCTTTTCTTACGATGGTCAAAACCTATAAACCATCCAATGACCACCAACAGGTGAATGGAAACAGACACTCACAAAGGTTGAGTGACTTCCCAATGTGACACAGGCAAGAAGGGGCACAGCAGGCACCAGACTCTGGGGTTCAGTGCTGGCTGCCAATCCTGCAGCGGTCCAGTCCCTTCCTCAGTGCCCCCATCACCTCCCCATTCCTCAAGCTGTAAATGAGGGGGTTCAGCATGGGAGTAAGGACTGTGTAGAAGATAGAGGCCACCTTGTCATGGCTAGGGGCCCGGTAGCGCCTAGGCCTCAGGTACATGAACATGGCTGCCCCATAGAAGAGGGTGACAGCTGTTAGGTGGGAGGAGCAGGTGGCCAGGGCTTTTTTCCAGGCCTGAGCAGAGCGTATTCGGAGCACAGCCCCTAGGATGCAAGCATAGGAGGCCATGATGATGGAGAAGGGAAGGAGAAGCATGAAGACACAGCAAGCAAAGAGGAGGGTGTCAAAAAGGGAAGTGTCTGCACAGGCCAGCTTCAATAAAGCTTGTACCTCACAGAAAAAGTGATCCACGCTCCTTGAGCCACAGTAAGGTAAGCTCATGGCTGCCACCATCTGAATCACTCCATCTATTATCCCAAAGGCCCAGGAGCTCCCAGTAATCTGGAGACAGACCTTCTGATTCATGAGGATGGGATAGTGAAGTGGGTGGCTAACGGCCACGTAGCGGTCATAAGCCATGAGTCCCAGCAAGAGCCCCTCAGATCCCACAAGAGAGACAAAAAAGCCAATTTGTGTGCCACAGCCCACAAAGGAGATGGACTTCCTGCCAGACAGGAAGTTGGCTGCCATCTTTGGCACAATGTTACAGACCAACATGAGGTCCATGAGGGAGAGCTGGCTGAGGAAGAAGTACATGGGGGTGTGAAGTCCAGCGTCCAGGTAGATGAGGAAGATGAGGAGGACATTCCCACAGAGGGCCACTGTGAAGACTGCCATAACCACGGAGAAGAGGACAAGGTCAGCAGTACTGTGGGAAAAGATGCCCAAGAGGAAGAAGCCATCTGTGTAGGACTGGTTCACCCATCTTCCCATGGCTTAGTTGTTCACTGTCACCTGAGAACATAAGAGAAATTATAAGATTGAGTGACATGTCTCTATTGTGCTCCAAATTCTTCAGTTCAACAGCGTATGCTCTGAGACATGCAGGAGGACACTCGTATTCCTGTGACACAGGTGACAGGACCTCTGCCAGCTCTGGAATTGGACTACACATCTGTATTCGTGCATATCCATACCCAGAGAGTAGACATAGGATCATTTCATGAGACCCAGGACTGTTGGACAATTCTCCTTCGGCCAGCAAAGCCCAGACTTTCCACATGGCACTGCCTCTTAGCTGGGGTCACATGGATTTGGTCAACTGTCTCTAACAGGCCTTGGTCTATTTCATGCCTGAGAGATCATTTACATGTGTTACGAAAAGGAAAGATCAAGCTGGGCACGGTGGCTCACGCCTGTAATCCCAGCACTTTGGGATGCTGAGGTGGATGGATCACCTGAGGTTGGGAGTTCAAGACCAGCCTGACCAACATGGAGAAACCCTGTCTCTACTAAAAGTACAAAATTAGCCAGGCGTGGTGGTGCATGACTGTAATCCCAGCTACTCGGGAGGCTGAGGCAGGAGAATCGCTTGAACCCAGGAGGTGGAGGTTGCAGTGAGCCGAGATTGTGCCATTGCACTCCAGCCTGGGCAACAAGAGCGAAACTCCATTTCAATTAAAAAAAGGAAAAAAACGAAAGATCATGGCAACGTGAGATGTTCTTTAGTCTTTACTTTGTTCACGTCAAAAATCCTGGGACCATTTTCAACTTCTCTATTGCTTTAATTCCCTAGGTCCAAACCATCAGAAAAGCCCCTTGGCCGTACCCTCAGTGTTTCTCAGAATCTAATTCGCAATTCCCACCTCCACCAAAACTACCCTGGTCCCAGCCACCCTCCTCTCTCTGATGGGTTATTGTAGCCTCTTCCCTGGTCTCCCAGCTTCTATCCTTGAACTCTTGAGTCTATTGTCACAGCATTTGCAGAGAGTCTGCTAAAATGTAAAGCATTTGTGTAACTTTCCTAGTGAAAGTATGTTAATGACATCCCAAATTACTCCAAATAAAGCCCAATCCTTACAGTGGAAAGCAAAGCCCTACATCACACACCACACACACACACAGACACACACACACATAGACACAGAGACATACACAGACAGACACTAATACACACATAGACACACACACAGACATATAGACACACACACAGACACATGGAAATACACAGACACACACATATACACATGAAAATACACATGCAGAAACACATAGATACACGGAGTCACACAGCCATATAAACAAAGACACACACACAGATACACACCCAGAGACATACAGACATGGAAATATACGCACAGACACGCACAGAAACACATAAGCACACATACATCCATATACAGAAACACAGAGACATACACACACACACACACAGAGTCATACACAAATACAGACATATACACAGACACACATAGACACAGTTACACACCCAGACACATGGACACACGGAAATACACACCCCGCACGTCCCTCTGAGGTCCCCTCGGGCCCCTCCCTTGCTCGCAGAGCTTCCGGGGGTCTCCTGGGCCTGGTGCCTGCACCTCCGTCCTTTGCTGGTTTTCCTTGGTGGAATGCTCTTCCCCAGGTCCCCCTCCCTCCCTGCTTCCTGTCTTTCCTCAAATGCCGGTCTTCACAGAGAGGTGTTCCGTGGAAGCCGGATGAAAACGCTGAATGTCTCGCTCTCCCAGGCCCCTTCCTGCTGCCGTTTCTCCACGGCACTGGTGCCATCTGACACCCACAGGCTCCCGTATTTGGACCGTCCCCGTCTGTGAGACAGTCCAAATGAATGAAAGCATGTTTCTGTTCACCATGACGTTGGCAGCCCCCAGAATGGTGCCTGGCTCATAGCGGGACCTCAACCCAGACGTGGTGACTGAATAAAATAATATGTGATGGAGTGACATGTGGCTGCAATTTCCATTTTCTGCAGAAAGGCTCCTGCTTCATTGGCCTTCGTCTGAGTGTCACAGGAGTTTGCTGTGTGATTTGTTTCTACCAGGGACAGTGAGTGAAAATGGAAGAAACATCTTCAGATGCTTACAAAGACGAGGACCTGCTCCACACACGGGCGGCTGTTTATCTGTGAGGCCTCTGCGTGCAGGTGCATTCATGTCCACCTTATCTCACTGCAGCGCTAAATGAGGCTGCGCCACGGGACACCACGCTCTCTGTGCCAAGACCCCAGGGAATTTCCTAAACTGGGATGGGCCTGCCCAGGCCCAGGACCCTGGAGCTGGCTGCTTGATCTGTGGCCCTAGGTCAGGGAGCTTGTCCTGGTTCGTGCCCAGGAGGGAGTTCCCGGGGTCCTTGCCACTGATGACCCCTGGAGTGATGTGGAGGGGATTTCTACAGGAGAGATCTGTTCCCACAGCGACCAAGCACCATCTCAGCCGCACTAGCCGCAGGTTCCACCCAGCAGCGAAACAAACCAGGTCCCCCCAGATCCCCCAGCAGAAGATGGGATGCCCAGCCCTACCAGCGTGTCCAGAGGCACCAGCCACAGGCACCTCCCAGGACATGCATGCCCCACTCCCCCCTCCCCCAGTCTCTTAAACTACAATACTCCATGGTTGACTGATGCCACTTCTCCCTCCATCCTGCGTGGTTCCTTTGCACTCAGACTCTTACACCCACTGTGCACTCAACCTCTCCCCTCAGCTGTGTCACGGGCTTGTTCCACCCGAAGTGGCCAAACAGACCACCTGCTCTCCCCTGGAGAAACGCCTGTTCTCCCGCTCTCAGCTCAGTCAGCGGCAGATCTGTCCAGATTCACAGGTCACAACATTCGCGTCATCCTGGACTCCTGTCCTCTCCACACACACACACGCCCCAAACATCAGAAACCCCTGCTGGCTCCCTTGCAAAACATACCCCCCAGCCAGCACGCATCCCTGCCAGCTCCCACCCGGCCACACCACCTCTAGAGTGTCCCTGGAGGATGGCAACGGCCCCAACTGCATTTGCCTCCCAGTCTACCCTGGCACACCCCAGCCCAACCTGGTCTATTTGTCACGTAGCCCTGGGGTGGACCCATCTCTGCAAGAATAAAGCCAAAGTACTTCCAGAGGAAATGCAAGACTCATCAGCAGCCCTCCACCACCACCCATGCCTTTCCTTCCACTCTCCCGGGATTCCCTCCATGCCAGTCTCCCTGCCTCCTGGAGCTGCTCCCACACAGCAGGACAAGGCCAGCTCCAGGGGGCCTGGACACTTTCACCTCCGTGCAGAAGGCTCTTCCCAGACTGGCCCTGCCTTGCTCCCTCACCTCCTCCTTGCCTTCTCAGCAAAGCCTTCCCTCAGCATCCATTTAGAGTTGAAATCCTTCTTCTTCTGCCCCCCTTCCCTGCCTTGGTTCCCACAGCAGGCATATATGCAAGGCAGGCCCCAGGCTGCTCATGTGGGTGTCTGTTCTCTGCTTTCCCAACTAGAACCTGTGTTCCCCGGTGCCACAGGTGCTCGTGGTGGGATCCCTGGCTCCCGGAACAGGGTCTGGCACATCTGTTATGAGCTCAGTCAATATTTGTTGAATGCATAAAAATTTTGTTGGCCAAGTACCCTGTCTCACACCTGTAATTCCAAAACTTTGAAAGGCTGAGGCAGAAGGATAGCTCGAGGTAGGAGTTTGAGACCAGCCTGGGCAACATAAACGAGACCTCATCTCTATTCAAAAAACAGAGAAAATTAGCCAGGCTATTGTGGCACACATCTGTAGTCCCAGCTACTCAGGTGGCTGAGGTGGAAGGATCGTTTGAGCCTGAAAGTTCAAGCTGGCAGTGATCTATGTTCACGCCACTGCACTCCAGCCTGGGTGACAGAGCGAGCTTTGTCTCCAAAATAAAAATAAAATAAAACATTACCTGGGCATGGTGGTGTGCACCTGTAGTTCCAGTTACTTGGAAGACTGAGGCAGATCATTGAGCCTAGGAATTTGAGGCTGCAGTGAGCTACGATCACACCACTGCACTCCAGCCTGAATGACAGAGCTATGACATTGTGTGATTTGGAGGGGGTTTCTACAGGAGCAAATCTGTTCCCACAGCGACCAAGCACCCTCTCAGCCCTATCAGCCATAGGCTCCACCAACCAGCAAAATACACCAGATGCCCCAGCAGAAGAACGGACTCCCAGCCTTACCACCATGTCCAGAGGCACCAGCCACTTGTGCCTCTCAGGACACAGACGGCAAGATCCTGTCTCAGAAAAAAACAAAAAATTGTATTATGAAACACAACAGAATTTATTCTTGCCTCTCACTGGCTTATCTTCCTGCTTTCTAATTTCAGACCTTTCTGTTGGGTGTTTAGTTAATGGCTTCACTTTTCTTTCTAGAAACCACAACATAGAAGAAGCCACCACATCTCTGCAATATTCTCCCCGGCACGGGAGGATCCCATCCCACATCAGCCCCCTCCTTCCTGCTCCTTCACCTTCGCACTCCCCACACATCTGTCCTTGTCTTCCTGTTGTGGACCACCCTCCACCCCAGAGACCCAGAGCCCAGTCTCCAACCCAGACAGAGGGAGGGGGACAGGAAAAGGGGAGTAAGACACCAAGGAAAGAGAGAGAGGTGGGTCAAAGGAAGAGGACGAGAAGAAAGAGTGAGGAGAGACATCACACCAGAAGACGGATGCCCCTCCAAACACCCACACGAAACAGTTACACCCTGATGGAGGCAGACAGCAGGAGGAAGAGCAAGTGCTGATGAACAAGACAAATGGGGACGTGAACCAGCAACGGGAGCAGGAGCTGCAGGGAAGAGAGAGGAGACGACAGGACAAGACCCTCACTCACCTGTGGGTGGGTCCCTGCAGGGGAACAAACTCAGCAGAGTCACCTGCGGAGGAGTTCCTAGCGTCAGAGCCATGCACTCATCCTCCTGTGTTTGCTCCCACTGGGTCGGGGGACAGGAGGAGCCGCAGCCCCAACCTCCTTCCTCAGCCCCCACCGACTACTCATCGGGCTGTGGAGCCCACGGCACCCTCAGCCTCCAGTGGCCCCTCAGGCTCAGAGAGCGAGGCTCACACAGACCACAGCCTCCTCTCAGAGGGAGAAACAGGCTCAGGGAAGGAGCTGGTGCTGGCAGGAGAGGTGGAGGCAGCAGCGGTGCCCTGAGCCCACCCAGGATTCCCACCTGCCTCCAGGACACCCTGGCTCTGGCCAGGTGGCAGAACCGCCTCCCACTGCCCACACAGGTACTGAACCCAGACACGGGGTGAGGAGGGGAAGCTGACTTCAGACCTCAGCTCCCAGGGGACCCCACAGACTCCAGCCCTGGAAGAGGCGCTCCCAAGATTACAATTAAAAAGACCCACAGAGGGACCTGGGGACAGGAACAGGAGCAGGGCCAGTGGGGACAGCATGAGGAAACCCAGCTGGGGGAGGAGGAACGCAGGGCAGAGGAATACAGGAATGCAGAGGACATTCTTGGTGCCCTACATTGCCCCCCCGCCACACACATCAGCACTTCCCAGCGACCTCCAGGGCCCTCATGGGGTCTCCATGTCACAGCTGTCCCTTGGGCCCTCGCTGCACCCCACAGCCCACACCTGTCCTTCACCTGCCCCCATTACGTCAGCCTACATTACCCGTGACATGCAAAGCACTGGGTGGGGGGCTCTGGACACAGTCCTTGCTCAAGGGGTCTACAGCCTCGTGGGAGGGAAAGAACAGCCCCACCTTCATGAGAGTCGGTGGAGCCTGGGGGCCTGGCTGGGGTCCTCATAAACCTGACAGGCATTTCTGCAGGGTCAGTGTCTTTGTGGGCTGCTGGGGATGGGGCTGAAGTCCACGGTTCTGATGCTGCCACTGCCTTTTACTCTCAAGAGCATTTCACATCGGAGGGTGCATTTTATGGTCACTCTGTGGCTTTATGTCCCATGGAAGCAGGCCATTTTCTCAGGGGCCAAATGTGCTTGAAATCCCCTTGCCACATGGCTCAGACACCAGAGGCGTTTGTTCCTTCTGAATCTCGACTTCCTTGTGTGTCTTTGCTACCACACTTTTGGTGTGTGCCCTCTTCCTGATCCAGCTTCCAGCTATGGCAGGAGTCTGAGGAACATGCAGGCGAGGAGGCCATGAGGGAGACACAGGAAGACCGGGGCAGAGAGAGGTAGACTAGGGAGGAAGGGAATGGCCACCTCGCAGCTGGAGTGGGGCAGGCTGGCTTTTGAGGACTGGACCTGCAGCGTCTCCCACTCCTCTCCCACACCGGCCTTCTCCTCTATCCTCCTATGCACCCAACGCTTTCCACACTCACACTTTTTCTCCAGCCACTTCTCCCCACCGGCACTTCCTCTGTCTTCTTCCTCTGTTACTCTTCAGCCTTATCTAATTCCCCAAGACCGAGCTCAAGCCCATCTCCATTCAGATTCCTCCGGAACTCAATCCACCATGACCTCCGCCGGCCATGGCTTCCTGTCTACACTCTGGCAGCGTATGTCCATGGCCTGCTGACAGCTCTTGTATTGCCTTTTATCGTATTATTCAGGGGGAACTTTTGATCATGTGCAAACAAGGAAACACTTTTATTTTTGTACAGCCACTGCTTTTAAATAAGACATCACAATTCATTCTCCACATCTTCATGACATCTCCTGCAGACCAAGAGTTTTCTGGTGACTTTGGGTGGTAAGACGAAGGCTCATTTATATATTCTAAAATCCAGTCCATTGAAAATCAAAATTTGAATCTCACATTCAATTCAGTGTTGGTCCCCTTGACACAGCCTAAATCAAGACTAACTTGGGGCTTGGAGTCCCACAGTACAGAAGGGAGAAGAGTCTGCTAACAGCCATCATATTATGCGTCCTTTCAGATTTTAAGGGAGGTGGGGATACTCTTTGAAATGTCCGTTTTTCTCAAATAAGTTACTAGGATGTCTGAACTGATTTATTTGGAGAACTGCCCTGCATAAATAGAAGCACTGTCTTTTACATGAGTAGCTTAATTTAAAAATGTTTAATCTGGCACGGTGGTGCGTGTCTGTGGTCCCAGCTACTCCGGAGGCTGAGGTGGGAGGATCATTTAAGCCCATGAGGTCAGGGCTGCAGTGAGCTGAGATCACACCCCTGCACTCCAGCCTGGGCAACAGAGCCAGACCCTGTCTCAAAAAAAAAAATTATTGTCTAGGACATTCAAATTTTCAACCTCCCCTAATTTTTGTACTAAAATGAAAGCAGCAGCTGTCACATAAATGTCCAGGAAATGTCATTATTGATGTTTCTCTGTTAAGAATTCTTCTTAAATGCTCATCCTATTATTATGTTTTATTCTTGATATTTTAGAGAAATCCACTGATGTGTTTACTGAGGAAACTATGTGATTTCTGAAATTTATTTGTAGACAATCCAGTTGTGAAGGGGAGAGGGAGAAGTGGGTGGGGAGTAGACGGAACGGTGTTGACCCTGAGCTGCCAATTGCCAGCACCGGGTGGTGAGTGCAGAGAAGTTCATTATACGATGCTTCCAGGTTTTAGGTGTGTCTAAAATGCTCTATAACAAGAACCTGGAAGGTCACTCCACACTGGTTGAGTAAACTGTAATGTATCCACATAACAGAGTGCCGTACAACTGTAAAAAGAACATCAAGTGTTTCTTCTTCTACACTGGAGGGATCTTCAGGAGGTAAGGAGGGGAAAAAGCATGGAGCAGAACAGAACACAGCCTGCTGCTTCTGGCGTGAGAAAGGAGGAAATCTATGGACAAGGTTGTTTTTTACATTTTCAAAATCAACTATAAAAGGATAATTGCAAACTAATAAATACGGTTCCACATAGCAGGAGGGAAGAAATGTGTGTACGAGACAGAGACAGAAACTAGGTTTTTTTTTTCTTTTAAGAGACAGGGTCTTGCTCTGTGGCCCAGGCTGGAGTGCAGCAGTGCCAACATGGCTCACTGCAGCCTCCAACTCCTGAGGCAAGGGCACTCTCCTGAGCTCCAGAGATCCTCCTGCCTCAGCCCCTGAGCAGCTAGGACCCCAGGAGCATGCCACCACACCCGGGTGATTCTTTAATTTTTTGTAGAGATGAGTCTTGCTATGTTGCCCAGGCTGGTCTCAAACTTCTGGCTTCAAGCAGTCACCCTCCTCAGCCTCCCAAAGTGCTGGGATTACAGGCAAGAGCCGCCACTCCTCGCTAAAACTACACATCTGTAAGCGTGCTTTATTTTATAATTGGACTTCAGTACATGTTTCATACAATTAAAAATCAAAATTAAATCAAGAAGTAAAAAAATTTCAGCCACTGCGGACTAGTTTGAATAAGAACAACTTTCATGGTAAGAACAATTGGAGAAATTGCATAAAATCTAAAAATGAAATATTTTATAAGTGATTATAAAGATGCGGAAACAGCCACGACTCAAGGGTCTGAGACCCGGGGATGTGTTCTCGGCTGAGCTGGACATTGGGTGGTGCTTTTCCTCTCCAGGCATTTGCTGACTCATGCCTGGCACAGGGCCCAGAGGCTGGGAAGCTGAGCGAAGCCTCTTGTCATCTCACAGATCTGGCAGGGAAAAAATTGGGTCTAGAGACCTCAAAAACACCCAGACCTCCAGCTAGGACCCCAGGAACACTACACACTAAGAGTAATTATTAATGAGAAATAGAGAATTCTCACAAAGACTGAACCCAGCTTCAGGCGGATCAGCCACAGGTTCACACGCATCAGCCACAGGCTGGCTTAAGGAAACCAGCTGCTCATCGAGCTGCCTCACATAAGGAAAGGTAAATCTTCTCTAGAAGAAAAGGGTATTACCCACAGCTTCAGATTATTTGCATCATTTGTCTGCCATTCAAGAAAAAATTACCAGGCATTCTAGGGACAGGATAAAATGACCAAATTCAAAAAGACAAAAAAGAAACAAACTTAAAGGAGATCCAGACTGGCGTTGCCATTCATGAGCTTTAAATTAACTGTTATCACGATGCTCGAGAGAAAAACACCAAGACGGATAATTTCACCAGACACCTGTAACCTTTGAAAAGAATAAAACGAAACTCTAGAACTGAAAGTATCAAAAACTAAATAAACAACTCAATAGATGGATTTGGCAATAGTTTAGACACAGATAGTGAACTGAGTAAGAGGTCAACAGACAAAACCAAGGCTGAAACACAGAGAAAAGAGAATACAAACCATGGAAGGGAAGGTGAGAAACACACGGGCATAGCAAGGTCTCACTTCAATGCTGCTGGAGTCCCAAAAGTAGAGGGGCAGGAAAGAACAGGATGGAAACAATATTTTTAAAAGATACAGATGGAAGCCGAGGGGTGGTAGAAGCCAGGTCTCATGGCCGATGCCTGTAATCTCAGCACTTTGGGAGGCCAAGGCATGAGGATCACTTGAGGCCAGGAGTTGGAGACCAGCCTGGGCAAAATAGAGAGACCCCATCTCTACAAAAAATTTAAAAATTAGCCAGGTGCAGTGGTGGGCACCTGTGGACCCAGCTGCTTGGGAGACTGAGGCAGGAGGATCACTTAAGCCAGGAGGTTGAGGCTGCAGTGAGCCAAGATTGTGTCACTGCACTCCAGCCTGGGCAAAAGAGTGAGACCCTGTCTCAATTAAAAAAAAAAAGAAAGAAAAGAAAAGAAAAGAAAGAAAAAAATATGGGTGGAGCAATTTTTTAAAGTGATGAAAGAGATCAAGTCACAGATTAAGAAACTCTGTTAACCAATAGCAAGAAGAATACAAAGAAGTCCAAGCTAGGCTCATCATAGCATTACAGCTGAGAAGCAAAACAAAAAGAAAAGTGTTAGCAGTATCCAGAAGAAAAAACAAAGTACATTAAAAAGTGCAACAAGAAGACTAACAGCAGGCTTTTCAACACACACACACACACACACACACACACACACACACACACACAACAGTGATGAAAGCTAACATGGCACCCTTAACGTCTTGGAATAAAATTACTGCCCACATAGAATTATAGTTCCAACAGAAATATTATTTTAAGATGAAGGCAAATAATAAAGATGAATTCATGCAAACAAAAACTTTTAGAGTATTTTCTGTCAGAAGATTTGCACCAAAACAAAACAAAACCACAAAAATGAAAAAAGGAACCAAAACAAAGAGCAAAATACAAAACCCTAAAAGGAATTCTACAAGCAGAAGCAGAAGGAAAATGATCCCAGAGGATGGACATGCAAAGAGGGGTCTGGAGAACAACAGAAAGGGTAAATGTGTGAGTGAATCCACCTGCATATTGACAGTATCAAATCAGGTTAGCGAGGCTGCGTGGGGTTTAAGATATGTGTAGAATCTAACTGCATAAAAACAACGACAAAGAAGGCGGAGTGGTGGGGAAATAACGCGTTCTAAGGTCCTCATGAAAGCCAGGAAGTAGCAAAAATACATCTTTATATGAGGCACTAGTAAGTGAGGTATGTGGGTTGTAATTTCCAGGTCGCCACTTAAAGAATAAAGAAAATAACTAAGTTATTAGAGAAAGAAGAAATAAATGGCAAATACCACTTTTTTTCTTTGGGACAGAGTCTCACTCTGTCACCCAGGCTGGAGTGAGTGCAGTGGTACAATCTCAGCTCACTGCAACCTCCACCTCCTGGACTCAAGTGATTCTCCTGCCTCAGCTTCCTGAGTAGCTGGGATTATAGGCCTGCATCACCGCCCAGCTAATTTTTGTATTTTAAGTAGAGAGGAGGTTTCACCATGTTAGCCAAGCTGGTCTCAAACTCCTAGAGTCAAGTCATCCTCCTGCTTCGACCTTCCAAAGTGCTGAGATGACAGGCATGAGCCACCACACCTGACCAAATATCACTTTCTTAGTTCCTCTCCTAAGTGCCCCCAAAAAAGGCAGGGAGAGAAAGATAAGCAAAGTAGGACAAGTAAAAATCAAATAGTAAGATTATGGATTTAAACCTAAATATATCAGATATTGGTATGAGCTTAATTGCATCCCTCAAAATTTATATGTTGAAGCCCTAATCCTCAGTACCTCCAAATGTGACTATATTTGGTGATGGGTGTAATGGAGGTGATTAAATTAAAATGAGGCTCTTAGGGTGGGCCCTAATCCAAATTGACTTGTTTCCTTCTGAGAAAATAAATTTCTATTGTTTAAGCCACTTCGTCTGTGGTACTATAAGTTAGCCCTGGCAAACTGATCCAGACATTACATGTACATTAAATGTAAATGGACTAAATACATCAAATAAGAGATGGGCCAGGCGCAGTGGCTCATGCCTGTAATCAGGTGTGACTCCGTCTCAAAAACAAAAAAGAGATGAAGATATCAGGCTCAATTTTTAAAAAAATATTAAAATTTGCTCTTAAAATTTAGGATATTAACAGGTATAAAACAAAAGGAGGGACAAATACATACCCAGCCAACAATAACAACAAATGTGATGAAGTCAATTCTAAATTCAGGCAAAGCAGACGTAAAAGCATTAAGCTAAACTGGAAAAAAAGGTATTTCACAAAAGGATCAACCCTCCAAGAAGATACAGCAACAATATGTATACACACATGTACATATATAACCTCAAATATACAAAGGGAAACTTGACGGAACTAAAAGTGGAAATAGGCCAGACACGGGGGCTCACGCCTGTAATCCCAGCACTTTGGAAGGTCGAGGTGTGCAGATCATGAGGTCAGGAGATCGAGACCATCCTGGCTAACACAGTGAAACCCCGTCTGTACTAAAAATACAAAAAATTAGCCGGTGTGGTGGGGGGCGCCTGTAGTCCCAGCTACTCGGGAGGCTGAGGCAAGAGAATGGCGTGAACCCGGGAGGCAGAGCTTGCAGTGAGCCGAGATCACACCATTGCACTCCAGCCTGGGCGACAGAGCGAGACTCCGTCTCAAAAAAAAAAAAAAAAAAAGTGGAAATAGACAAGTTCACAAAAATAATGTGAGATTTTAGCACAATTGTCTTAGTTATTTTAGAACAAGGTAACTAAAATATCAGTAAGGATATAGAAAATTTGAAGAATTTGAGTAGCAAATTGATCTGTGGACATCTATAGAAAATTGCACCCAACTACTACAAAACACACATTTTCTCCGAGTGCGCACAGAACAGGTGCCAAAACTGATCACACACTGGGCCATAAATCAAGTCCCAAAATATTTTAGAGCACTGAAATCTGATCAGGTTCTGATTAAGCTAGGAGTTAATTAATGAAGAGAATAATTAGAAAACACATACACCCAGAAATGAGGTAATAATCTTCTAGATAACCCAGGAGTTAAATAAGAAACCACAATGAAAATTTTAACATATTTTGAAAAAAAGAGAAAACAAAGATGCGACAGGTCAGAATGAGTGCAATACAGCTGAGACTTGTAGAACCTGGACTTCCTGAGGGAGGTGTCAGGCGGTGTGCATCCCACACACTCTCAGGCCTGTGGAGGGGCCTGGGAATTAGGAGGGGTCACAGGAACCGCTCCCCGACGCTTGCTTAGGGAGACCTGAGTGTGAGGAGGGGCTGGAGCTGTCTGGATGGTGGAGTGAAAGGGGAGCCCATGGAGGGACGTGGGCGGTGCTTCCTGAGAGCTAAGTGGCTACCCCAGATGCTGGCTGGGCTTAAGCCATCTTGAAAGAGAGCTTGAACCTACCGTGTACTCCAGCCACAGAAATAAGAGTCCAGAAAAAAAATAGCACATAATGAAACTGGCTTTTAAATATGATACATAGCGGGGTAGAGTTTCTTGGTAAATGATACAGGCATATTTGATCAAATCTTTCGGGCTGGTGGTCTGAGAGTCCAGGCTGGCCAGCCCAGCAGGGCCGTTGAAAAGCTGAGGGCCCTCCCCCAAAGACCCAAGGGTGTCAGCCCCATGAGACTCTTCATTTCCCTCTGCTCACTCTCCTCCCTGCTGTGCCCAGCCCTGAGGTAGCAAATCCTGAAGTAGCAGCTGGGAACCAGCAGACGGTGAGACTCAGGGCTGGCCCATCTCCTTCCCCTAGGCCGGTCTGTGACCTGTGCACATCTCCTGTCTTGCTGTGGGTCTGTCTCTGAGATAACACTCGCTGCTGCTGCTCTCAGCCCCACTGGATGTTGATCCTAATGAGTCACCCTTGGGGATGCTCTTGATGTACAGTTCTCCGGAGGCTCCCTCACCAGCCTCTTCCTGGCACATGAATGACCCCATTTTATTTTCTTTGTTTTTTTTTTTTTAAGTAAACGCTCCTCAAGTAGAATGTTTTGTTTTCTTCATAGCACTTGTCAGTATCTGAAACCGTTAACCATTAGCTCTCCAGTCAGACTACCTGGATGTGGACTGCAGCTCCACCACTGGCAGCTGTGTGGCCGAGCAAACTGCTTTATCTCACGGGCCTTTCTGTGCCTCTGGCCCAGAAAGTGGGGTCTCTTAAGTGGGGATAGTAGCATATAGATAGTAGTCTGTTCATAGTAGCATATAGTTACTCTATAGATAGTAATCTGTTAAGTGGGGACAGTAGTATATAGATAGTAGTCTGTTCATAGCAGTATATAGTCACTATATAGATAGTAGTCTGTTCATAGTAGCATATAGATAGTAGTCTGTTAATAGTAGCATATAGTTACTATATAGATAGTAGTCTGTTAAGTGGGGATAGTAGCATTTAGATAGTAGTCTGCTCATAGTAGTATATAGTTACTATATAGATAGTAGTCTGTTCATAGTAGCATATAGATAGTAGTCTGTTAATAGTAGCATATAGTTACTATATAGATAGTAGTCTGTTCATAGTAGCATATAGATAGTAGTCTGTTAATAGTAGCATATAGTTACTATATAGATAGTAGTCTGTTCATAGCAGTATACAGTTACTATATAGATAGTAGTCTGTTCATAGTAGTATATAGTTACTCTATAGATAGTAGTCTGTTCATAGCAGCATATAGTTACTATATAGATAGTAGTCTCTTCATAGCAGTATACAGTTACTATATAGATAGTAGTCTGTTCACAGTAGTATATAGTTACTCTATAGATAGTAGTCTGTTCATAGCAGCATATAGTTACTATATAGATAGTAGTCTGTTCATAGCAGTATACAGTTACTATATAGATAGTAGTCTGTTCACAGTAGTATATAGTTACTCTATAGATAGTAGTCTGTTCATAGCAGCATATAGTTACTATATAGATAGTAGTCTGTTCATAGCAGTATACAGTTACTATATAGATAGTAGTCTGTTCATAGTAGTATATAGTTACTCTATAGATAGTAGTCTGTTCATAGCAGTATATAGCTACTATATAGATAGTAGTCTGTTAAGTGGGATAGTAGTATATAGATAGTAGTCTGTTCATAGCAGTATATAGCTACTATATAGATAGTAGTCTGTTAAGTGGGATAGTAGTATATAGATAGTAGTCTGTTCATAGTAGTATATAGTTACTATATAGATAGTAGTCTGTTCATAGTAGTATATAGTTACTATATAGATAGTAGTCTGTTACTATATAGATAGTAGTTTTGATTGCAGTTGCATTGGACCCACAGACTGTTTTGGTGAGAATGGACATTCTTACAACGTGGAGTGTCGAAACCCATGAATATGATCTATCCCTCCATTGAGCTTCCGTGATTTCCCTCAGCAGTGTTTTGTGGCATGGGATCTTTGCACATCTTTGTTAGGCTTATTCTAGATGCATAAGCAACTTTAAACATTTATTAAGGAAAATCTCAAGTGTACACAAAAGTATAGGCAGTGGAAAATAGAAGTTGTTTTCCATCCCTAGCTTGCTATAAGCTTGATTGCGAATGGGTGTTGAACGTCACTAAATGGCATTTCTGCGTCCTTTGAGAAGATCATGTTTTCCCCTTTTCTACTGCTCATATTTTGATTTACTGTGTTAATCATGCTTTTTTGTTTTCTGCATTTGGTGCCTGGACACACTAGGGCCTTACTGATCCTGGAAGGACTGCCCCTCCCAGGCTGGCTCATTCTCAGACACAGTCACAGATGCTCTCGAGCTCACCTTTCCTCTGCAGACCAACCAACCCAGAGCCCAGGCCCCAGCTGCCTCCTTACTGGGCTCTCATATTCTGGACCCTGTGCACCTGCCCTACTCACCCCAGGGCAGGTACCAACAGTGAGGAACTGCCCCTATGTCCCAGAGCCCACAGAAATTACTCAGACTGGCAGGTCCTAACCCTTCTTGCCCTGCCTTGCCCATTCCTCCCCACAGAAACCACAATACAGGCTCAGCCCATGTTTCCCAGCTCCCTCTGCCTCCTAAAGGATCCTACTACATCCCCATGTGGCCATGCATGGGGTGCCTTACTCCTGTTTCTGGGGAATCTGTGAGTGTGCAAACGTCTTCCCCCATGACAGGCACTTATGTGTCTGTGCATCTAACCACACCTGATTCACACAAATCCTGGCTGTGCTTACAACATTTACACGGATTGGTTTTTTCATGTTAAACCACCATAACATTCATGGAATTAATACAACTTTTGTTGTGTAATATTCTTTTTATATATCACTGTCGTCGATTAGCTAATATTTTGCTGCTTAAGATTTTTGTATCTATATTCATGAGAGAGAATGGCCTGTAACTTTCCCTTTTTGTAACATCCTTGCCATGCGTTGGCTAGAAAGTTATGCTGTCCTCACAGAATGAGCGGGAAGAGTCGTGGGAAGAGTCTCCACTCCCTTTTTAAAACATCCCTGGAAGACTGTTATTGTTTCCTCCCTAAATTTATGGTAGAATGTATCACTGAAGCCATTTGGTCTCGGACTTTCTTTTGGGAGGATATTTTAAAATTATTCGTACCAAACTGAACTGGGGTCCGGGTACATCTAATGATGAGAACATCAGGAATCTACTTTCTTAGCAATTTCAAAGCATACAATACATATTATTAACTATAGTCATCGTGCTGTGAGATAGATCTCAAAAATGTATCCCTCCTACCTGAAACTGTGTACTCTTTCACCAAAATCTCCCCAGGCCCCCGAGCCCCAGCCTGTGATCCGCCTTTGTATGCTCTGCCTTCATGAGTGTGTTTTAGATTCTAGATACGAGTGAGATGTGTGGAATTTATCCTTCTGGGCCTGGCTTATTTCACTGAGTGTAGAGTCCTCCAGGCTCATCTGTGTTGTCATGGAGGAGCTCACAGCAGAGGAGGGGCTGCGGATGGAGTCTTTGGAAGGTCAGAAGAGTAAAGGGGAGCTTTAGATGTTTCTCTGTAGATTGGTTAAGTTTCAGTAGGAGGAGACAGAGAGGCAAAGTAAGTTCCCGGGGGAGAACAGCTTGATCGAAAGTGTGGAGGGGAAACACCAGGCCCCTACAAAGACCCAGAGCAGAGCAGCTGGCTGTGGAGGGATGGCCCAGAGGGAGGCTCGGACAGAGGGAGGCTGGCATTGTAGGGAGATTCTGTAAAGCCCGCTTTGCTGTCCCTGGAACCAGCATGACCAAGGCCTGTTTTCCTAGGTCCTCAGCGTCCACTCCCTACACTGGCCCCTCTCCCCACAATCCGTCTCCCCTCAGCCCTCTGATCTGACTGAGGTTCTCTGTGGTTTTGCCTCCAGCTGAAGCCCCCAGTAGCTTTGAATGGCAGGTGAAACATGCTTTATTGCTGTTGTGAAAATAAAAGGAAACCAGTAAAATAAAACCAAACAGTTAAAAGGAACAGATGAGTTGGTGATTCCACCATTGAGTTTCCAATGAATTTGCCATTTTGAAAAGAGATCTATTTCCAGGAGACATAAAGCCAAGCACAGAGTGACCTTTACGGTCACTCTTGAGAGTGAAAGGCAGTGCAGCCTGTGCCTGCACGGGTGGCAGCATCGGAACCGTGCACCTCAGCCCTGTCCCCAGCAACCCACGAAGGCACTGGCCCTGCAGAAATGCCTGTCAGGGTTTGTGATGACCGAGGCCCACATGCCTCCACCCGACTCCTCTGGATGTGGTGCTGTTCTTTCCCTCCCATGAGGTATGAGATGGAGACCCCATGAGGGCGCTGGGGCTCACTGGGAAGTGCTGAATGTGGGGATCCTGTAGAACACCAAGAATATCCTCTGCATTCCTGTGTGAAAGGAAAATAAATCCTGGGGCCCTAAGATCACTAAGCTAAAGGGAAAAGTCAAGCTAGGAACTGCTTAGGGCAAACCTGCCTCCCATTCTATTCAAAGTCAGCCCTCTGATGCATCTTCTGAGTGCCTCCTTTGGAGAGGCTCATCAGGAACTGAAAAAAATGCAACCATTTTTCTCTCATTTACCCATGACCTGGAAGCCCCCTCCCCACTTTGAGTTGTCCTGCCTTTGCTTCGAGTTGCCCTGCCTCTCCAGACCAAGCCAATGTTCATTTTTTACATATGCTGATTGATGTCTCATGTCTTCTAAAATGCATAAAATCAAACTGTGCCCTGACCACCTTGGCCACTTGTCAGGACCTCCTGAGGCTGTATCACGGGTGCACGTCCTGAATCTTGGCAAAATAAACTTTCTAAATTAACCAAGATTGTCTCAGATATTTGGGGTTCATGTTTTGGTAACCACAGGGGGATTCTGAGTGGAGATGCCCCTGACCTTTGACAGATCTCCTATCGGTGCTTGGGACCAGCATGAGCCAACTTTATGGCTCAAACCAATAGGACAACTTGCTGAGGTCTGAGAGCACCTCCTCCAGAGAATCCCTGATCTCCCAAGATCTAAAGTTTATTTTCCTGAACAACTCCCCTTTTTTGGAATTTCACTTGCTTCCAACAAGGAAGGCAAGATCTCCTGCTTCCCTGAAGATGGAAGGCAGGTAACTCCTTTATGGAGTTTGAGCTCACTCCCAGCAGGGAAGATGAGTTTCAGTTGTTTTTCCTGCTTCTAGGATGGTAGAAAGCAGTCTACAGCCTCAGACCCATCCCTAGGTAATTAGCTGAATAGTTTTGTCTTGGCTAACGTTTAATGACCAGCTGGTCTGAATTTCTTCTTCCCATTACAGCACTGAGTGATCTTATTGTTGGGATTTGTTGTTGTTGTTGTTTGTTCTGGTCTTTCTCCCATCAGATTTGACCAACTCTACCTGACTTCATCAAATCCGAGTGAGAATTCCAAATTATGGTTGGTAACAAAGCCTCTCTAATTAGGCTAAAACTCCTTGCAGCTGCAAAAGAGGAAAAAGCAAAGCAAAAACAAAACAAAACAAAACAAAACACAAATGAGCTTGGTTTCTGTGTTTGCTTTCCGTCTTAAAAAAATAAATGTTCTTGGCTGGGCGCAGTGGCTCACACCTGTAATCCCAGCACTTTGGGAGGCTGAGGTGGGCGGATCACAAGGTCAGGAGTTCGAGACCAGCTTGACCAACATGATGAAACTAGGTCTCTACTAAAAGTACAAAAATTGGCCAGGCGTGGTGACACGCACCTGTAATCCCAGCTACTCAGGAGGCTGAGGCAGGAGAATCGCTTGAACCAGGGAGGCGGAGGTTGCAGTGAGCTGAGATCGCGCTACTGCACTCCAGCCTGGGTGACAGAGTGAGACTCCATCTCAAAAAAAAATAAAAAATAAAAAATAGAAATAAACAGAAATAAAATAAGTGTTCTTTAATTTACTTTTCTTCACCCTATACCTCCTACCCCCTTTGCCTTCTGCAGTACCAAAAAATCTAAAGAAGGCTTCTCATGACTTGAACCCCTTTAAAGAATGCAGAGCAAAGGCACCGCTCACCCCTTTTGGGGTGTTCTGTTTACTTTGTGGAGTTTCAAGAGCCTCTCCTGGGAAGTTGTTGTTTAAGGATCCTATTTTAAATGACCTGTGATATCAAGTGTTTTAAACCTTTGATAGTTGACAAACTTTTCTAAATTAAATTATTAATTATGTATATTTGTGACCTAAGTAATCCTCTAATGTATTAGGTTCCCTAAGTCCAAAGATGACATTATTTGGCTTATTTGGTATAAAAATTGAAATATGAAATATGAAATATTTCATATGAAATATGAAATGGTGTTTGGTTCTCTTTGGGCTGTATTTGTATAAATATGTTATTAGTATGTGCTCCAAAATTATGGGAAACTCCCATAATTCTGATATGACTTAGTGTACGTTATCAGTAATAGTTATAATTGTTATGTTAATGTGCCACAGAGGTAATAAATTTCCATGTCGATTGTGTCTTTGACTATGACTGCTCTGAAACTTTTTGTCATCCACAGACAATTCTTGTCTTGTTTTGATCCTCTCTAGAAGGTGGTTTTATAATCAGCTATAAAACTCTAACAGGTGCTCTTAAATGCAGGTGTCTGATAACTCTGGGAGTGTGACATCAGAATAGAGGGAAAACTTTCAGGACTCATGGAGAGCTGAAATGAATGTCAAGCAGAACCAGAGTTAACTGCATGGACTGAACTAATAAGAGACTGAAGTAATCTTTTTGACTTTTTGCTTAAAACGTTGCTGATCCTTTGTTTTGTTTTTTTCAGAATCAAGGAAACTTTTCTTTTGAGCTGTTGGCAGCTTTTAACAAGTTAGTATACTCCTATAAATAAAATTTGGAGCATATTTGTTTCTCTCTACCTGAATTCTCCAGAATTTGGAAACTATTTCTGAGTATTATTAACTTATGTCAATACAGTTATTTGCATACATGTAGTAAGATCCTGTTTTCATTTGTAACAGGACGCAATTGAAGAAACTGGTTATTTTCCCAAAGGTTTGACTGGAATGGTGTGTTTTCCTTTAAGGAATCAAACTTGACTTATAGAGCCAATAAAAGCCTTCTGGGAAAACTGCCCTCATACATTGTCTACACAGTCCCTGTACAGGGTTCCTGATCTGTGGTAAGTAAAGAATGTCACTTTCTGACATTCCCAGGAGCCCCAAGTTTTATCTTGGGACCTCAACAGGAGAGGAATTCACCCAACTCATAGGTATTTGATGATACAAATCTATGACTGGGCTTGGCTTTAAAAAGTCTTATCTGAGATTCCTTCTATGGAACAAAGTTCCATCAAAGTCAATTTATAAACCTATGTAAAAAATAATTATTCAGGCCAAGCACAGTGAGTCAAGCCTGTAATTCCAGCACTTTGGGAGGCCAAGGTGGATGATCACTTCAGGTTGGGAGTTTGAGACCAGCCTGGCCAACATGGTGAAATCTCGTCTCTACTAAAAATACAAAAATTAGCCAGGTATGTGGCACACACTTGTAATCCCAGCTACTCAGGAGGCTGAAGCAGGAGAATCGCTTGAACCCGGGAGGCGGAGGTTGCAGTGAGCCAAAAGCATGCCACTTCACTCCAGCCTGGGCAACAGAGTGAGACTCTGTCTCAAAAGTAATAATAAAATTATTATTATTATTATTATTGCTGCACTGTATACAAATAATCCGGCCAAGTATATTAAAGCAAATCAATCCTGCCACGATTTGTCTTTAGTAAAAATGGGAAACTGGGGAGAAAACAAATTATGTTTCAAAAACTACAGTACACTCGTTAGCTTCCAGTCATGTCTAATGTTTTTCAATTTTTATTATTCTCTGCAGTTTGGACTGAATTTTAATTTTTCTTGGCTACAAGTTTTCAAAATAATGTTTTCTATTTTTTTCTTTTTTGTCTCATTTTTCCTAATTTGGAGTCACTGAAAACTAAGCTGTGCCTTCATAAAGCCCTGCGAACTGAAGCCAGACAATGTAAACTTCAGAAGAAAATAACAGCAACTTATTTACATACATAAACCACTCTCATACCTGCCTACTGATGTATGGACTTCAGGGTAATGTGGCCTATATTAATTTTCCAGGGCTATTCTTTCATTTCTTGTTGTTTTCCCCCCTTCCTCCCCCTATTTTCTCTTCATAGAACATGAGACTTCACAACCTGCTCAAAATGAGCTTTCCTAATAACTCAGGACCTACCTATCTAAGAATAAACCATCCCAGCCGTGAGAGATCAGACAAAACCTGAGACCAGAGACTCGTTTTTCTTCTAAAATGCTTTCTCCTGGGGCCCTAAAATCACAAAGCTAAAGGGAAAAGTCAAGCTGAGAACTGCTTAGGGCAAACCAGCCTCCCATTCTATTCAAAGTCGCCCCTCTGCTCACTGAGATAAATGCATATATGGTTGCCTCCTTTGGAGAGGCTCATCAGAATCTCAAAAGCATGCAGCCATTTGTCTCCTATCTACCTGTGACCTGGAAGCTGCCTCCTCACTTAGAGTTGTCCAGCCTTTCCAGACCAAACAGATGTTCATCTTACAAATGTTGATTGAGGGCTCATGTCCCCCTAAAATGCATAAAACCAAACTGTGTTCTGACCACCTTGGGCACATGTTGTCAGGACCTCCTGAGGCTGTGTCATGGGTGCATGTCTTCAATCTTGGCAAAATAAACTTTCTAAATTAACTGAGACCTGTCTCAGATATTCGGGTTTCAGGCATGTATTCCTGTGCCCTGCATCCTTCCTCCCCAGCTGGGTTTCCTCACGCTGTCCCCACTGGCCCTGCTCCTGTTCCTGTCCCCAGGTCCCTCTGTGGGTCTTTTTAATTGTAATCTTGGGAGCGCCTCTTCCAGGGCTGGAGTCTGTGGGGTCCCCTGGGAGCTGAGGTCTGAAGTCAGCTTCCCCTCCTCACCCCGTGTCTGGGTTCAGTACCTGTGTGGGCAGTGGGAGGCGGTTCTGCCACCTGGCCAGAGCCAGGGTGTCCTGGAGGCAGGTGGGAATCCTGGGTGGGCTCAGGGCACCGCTGCTGCCTCCACCTCTCCTGCCAGCACCAGCTCCTTCCCTGAGCCTGTTTCTCCCTCTGAGAGGAGGCTGTGGTCTGTGTGAGCCTCGCTCTCTGAGCCTGAGGGGCCACTGGAGGCTGAGGGTGCCGTGGGCTCCACAGCCCGATGAGTAGTCGGTGGTGGCTGAGGAAGGAGGTTGGGGCTGCGGCTCCTCCTGTCCCCCGACCCAGTGGGAGCAAACACAGGAGGATGAGTGCATGGCTCTGACGCTAGGAACTCCTCCGCAGGTGACTCTGCTGAGTTTGTTCCCCTGCAGGGACCCACCCACAGGTGAGTGAGGGTCTTGTCCTGTCGTCTCCTCTCTCTTCCCTGCAGCTCCTGCTCCCGTTGCTGGTTCACGTCCCCATTTGTCTTGTTCATCAGCACTTGCTCTTCCTCCTGCTGTCTGCCTCCTGTTTCATGTGGGTGTTTGAAGGGGCATCCGTCTTCTGGTGTGATGTCTCTCCTCACTCTTCTCGTCTTGTTCCTTTGACCCACTTCCCTCTCTCGATCCTTGGTGTCTTACTCCCCTTTTCCTGTCCCCCTCCCTCTGTCTGGGTTGGAGACTGGGCTCTAGGTCCCTGGGCTGGAGAGTGGTCCACAGCAGGAAGACAAGGATGGATGTGTGGGGAGAGCAAAGGTGAAGGGGTAGGAAGGAGGGGGCTGATGTGTGACAGGGTCCTGTCATCCCCAGGAGAATATTGCAGAGACAGTTTCTTCTTCCATGTTGTGGTTTCTAGGAAAAAAAGTAAAGCCATTAGCTAAACACCCAGCAGAAAGGTCTGAAGTTAGAGAGCAGGAAAATGAGCCAGTGAGATGCAAGAATAAATTCAGTTGTATTTCATAAAACAATCATTATTCATTAATCACGTGGTTACTGAGAGCACAATAGATGCCAGGCACTGTTCCAGGAGCCAGGGATCCCACCATGAGCACCAGAGGTACCAGGGAACATGGGTCCTAGTTGGGAAAGCAGGAAAAAAGTGTCTTCATGGAGAGCATGGAGCCCACCTCCTGGCTTTGTGTGCTGTGGGAGCCAAGATGGGAAGGGGAGGGAGGAGGAAGGATTTCAACTGTAAATGGGTGCTGAAGGGAGGCCTTGCCAAGAAGGCGAGGAGGAGGTGAGGGAACAAGGCAGGGCCTGTCCGGGAAGAGCCTTCTGCACGGAGGTGAGAGCAAGGACCCAGGCCCTTGGATTGGCCTTGGCCTCGTCCTGCTGTGTGAGGGAATCCCGCAGGGAGGCCAGGGAGCCAGGAGTCCACAGAGCTCTGGGGAGAGCAGAAGGAAAGGAGGTCTGGGTGATGACGGATGGCCTGCGGATGAGGTCTTGCATTTCCTCTGGAAGTTGTTTGGCTTTATTTTTGCAGGGGTGGGTCCACCCCAGTGCTATGTGACAGTAGCCTGGGGTGGGGGACTAGAGAGGACTTAGGAGGCAAGTCCACTTGGGGATCAATGCCATCCTCTAGGGAGGCTGCAAAGATCATGTGGCCAGGCGGGGGCTGGCAGGGGTGAGTGAGGGTCAGGGGTGGATATGTGGGGTGGGTATGTTTTGGAAGAAGAGTCAGAAGGGGTTTCCAATGGTTGGGATGTGTGTGTGAGAGGAGAGGAGTCCAGAATAACCCGAGTGCTGTGACCTGGGCAGCTGGACAGACCTGTCTTTAACCAAGCTGGGAAGGAGGACAGGACAAGTGTTTCTCCAGGGCAGACCAACAGCTCTGTTTGGCCACTTCAGGCAGAACAGCCCCACTGGCCATCTGGGGGGATGCTGATTACACAGCGGGTGTAAGAATCTGAGTTCAACGAAGCCATCCTGGATAGGGAGACAAATGTCTTTAGTGACTCACATAGCATTGCACGAGTTACCTCTGCAGAACCTGTCCTGGAAGCCCCACAGAACCTCCCTCGTCAGAGGCTCACAGGTATACCACAATTATCTTCCTTCCGCGGAGGACACAGCTATGTCTGCAGGGTCACAGAGAGATGGACACGGCCCACAGTAACTGGCAGCAGGGCTGGGTCTTGGGCCCATGGCTTCAGATGCCGTTTCCGGTTTTCTGTCTATTTTCAGTTTTTGCAAAGAAATAGAGAGAGTCACTTGTTACATAAATGTGCTATAAGCATTTCTGAAGAAATATGGAAATGTAAACACGGAGTGAAAGGAAGAGAGAGATGGACAGAGAGAGAGAGAATCAGAAATAGAGACAATGCATGTCTTTGAAGGTGCAGGTGGCCTGTGCCTCTGAACACGGTAGTAGGGCTGGGCATCTGCAGACAGGAAGGGGAACTTCTGCTGTGAATTTCTGGGGGACCTGGTTTGTTTTGCTGGTTGGTTGGGCCTCGGGCCCCTATGACCAAGATGGTGTTTGAAGACTGTGAGAACAGCAGTTTGCTTCTATAGGAAACTCCCACCACATCATACGTAGGTGTTGTTGCTGGCAAGGACCCCTGGGCACATCTTCTAGGGCACAAGTCAGGACGTGCTCCGCTCTGTGGAACACAGCTCAAGTGGCTAAATCCAAGGCTCTGCACCTGGGCAGGCGCATAAGAGTTGAGGACATTACTCCAGCTCTTTGCATAAAGAACATGTCCTGTGGAATGGCCTCATTTTGTCTTTGCAGCGAGAAAAGTACCTGAATACACCTGCATGCAACTGTCCGGTATTTGAGCCTCTCACTCTTGTCTTTTGTAAACTGAAGACATGTGCTGGCAGTCACAGTCCTGCATGGGAAGGAAGCTAGCACTGGCCTCTGCTACGCTCAGGTCAGGAGAAAGCTCCCCCAAGTACAGGGGAAATCCTCTGCTTTCGGAACATGGAAACTGCAGCTGCATTTCACTTCATGGTATTGTTTTACTCAGCACGCAACTGAGTATCACAGTGGGACCATCTTAGAGACAGAGCAGAGAGCCAGCCAGACCAGGAGCTCCTGTTCTCAGGACACTCAGCCAGTGGAATAGAGCAGACGATTCAAAACCCACAGGGCCAGGTGCAGTGGCTCACTCCTGGAATCCCAGCACTTTGGGAGGCCAAGGTGGGAGGATTGCTTGAGATCAGGAGTTCAAGACCAGCCTGGGAAACATAAGGAGACCCCCATCGCCACAAAAAATTAAAAAATTAGCCGAGCACGATGGTGCGCACTTGTGGTCCCAGCTACTCGGGCGGCTGAGGTGGGAGGATTACTTGAGCCCGGGAGGTGCGACTTACAGTGAGCCTTGATTGCACCCCGCACCCCACCCTGGACCACCCTGTCTCAACAACAGGAAAAAAGCCCCACCGATAAGTAAGCATGCAGAGTATCAGGCAGTGATGAGAGCTGTGGAGTGAAAGCAAGCAGGGAAGGAGGGCAGCCTGGGGCGCTTTGCAGCAAAGTTCTCAATGAGCAGAAGACACGTGGGGGAGACCTGAAGGAGGGTGTAGACAAGTGGGGAAGATGCTCCGTGCAGAGGGAGCAGGAAAGGCCCTAAGGTCAGATGCATCTGGCTCGCTCCAGGAAGAAAATAATAATAAAAGGGCCTGGCAGATGAGACACCCAGAGTCAGGGGTGAGGGCAGACAGCTGTGGGAGGGGAAGTGGGGGGATCCTGGAAGGGCATTGGCCCTTGCTGGGAGTGCGTTGGGAGCCAGTGGCATATCCTGAGCACAAGACTGATACCATCTGGCTTAAGTTGCAGGCGATGCCTTCGCCCTCAGTCTGCTGGGTGAAGCCAGGGACCAATCAGGAGGCTGTACTGACCCCAGCTGCAGCCCTCAGCAGCACATGCATTGTGCCAAAGAGGTGCCACGTGCATGGGAAGGGATCGTCTGGTGGGGTCAGGTGGGGGCCCTTCGTGGCAAAAGTGGACTTGAGCTGAGCCCTTAAGGACATCAGCATTAATAAGATGAGAGGAGGGGACATGACTTTTGTAGGGCGTGCAGCTGAAAAATACTGCTTGGTTGTGTTCTGTCTGAGGTGTCAGCAAGACACACAGCTGTATATGTTCTGTAGGAAATTTGCAGTTGAAGCTGGGGCTGGGAGGGGCGTCTGGGATCCCACGACGGCTTTGGCATTACCGGGAGGCTGACGCGGAAAGATCAGCTGATGCAAGGCGTTCAAAACCCTGTCTGTACGAAAAATAAAAAATTAGCTAGGTGTGGTGGTGTGCGCCTGTAGTACCAGCCACTCAGGAGGCTGAGTGAGGAGGATCTCTTGAGTCAAAGAGCTCAAGACTGCGGTGAGCTGATCATGCCACTGTGCTCCAGTCTGGGAGACAGAGCGAGGCCCTGTCTCAAAAAAAAAAAAAAAAAATCAAAGGCTTTGGGTTTATCCGTCTATCTCCGATCTGCTGAGAAGAGGCGGGGCCTAGTGACAGGCAGCAACACTCAGAAAAATCACATTCAGTGTCCCAGCCACAGTACTCACATCCATTTTCCTTTTGGCCTCATAGTGATCCTGCAATAAAGGTACAGTGGTTATTAAAATGGACCCCCTTACAAAGGAGGAAACGGAGGCTCTGAGAAGCTGGCTGCACAGCCCATGTTTAGTAAATGCAGAACCAAGATTGACAAAGAGTCTTTGAATGTCAGTTCTGGAAACTTACCTTTAGATCAGGCTGTTCCTGGGGAAGATATCCTGAGAGGGGTTAGCCGCCTTATCTTGTAAAATTTCTCAGTTAGGAGCTTCCAGTTCCTTTTTCTCTGACTCTTGGCTCACCCAACAGCCTTCTTGTCTGAACTCTGAACAACTGGAGATGCTTTTGCTGAAGAGCGGCATTGGTGTCCTGTGAGATGCAGCTCTCGTTACAGGTGGACGCACGCTCTCCTGTGGTTAGTAAGTTCCTGACTTGTGAGTTGGTTAGTGTAAACGCAATTCCCCAACCCTAGAGGAAAATCAGCATTGCATTTCCGGACATGCTGAATTCCAGGGACAACCTCGGTGATGATTAGTGACTCAGGTCTAAAAACAGAATACACAGAGCTGAAGGGATGTGACTTCTGATGTGAGGTTGCAAAATACCCCACTCCTCTCTAGGGCGATTTCCTTCCACTCTCTGGAGGATCACTTGCCCTGGCAGGAGGCAATGGCCACGTGGCGAGGCACCTGCGAGGAGGGAACAAGGTGCCAACAGCCACGGGAGCGACCATGGAGTGGCGCCTCCCCAGCCAAGCCCTGAGAGCCCTGCACCTGGCCAACAGCTGAACCGGAGCCTCAGGAGAGGCCTCAGGCCGGAGGCACCCAGCTGAGCTTCACTGGATCCCTGGCCCACAGGAACCATGGGATAACAAATACGTGTTATTCTGTTTTAAGCTGCTCAGTGTTGGAGCTATTTGTTACAAAGCAGGAGGAAACTCATACAAAGTTAAGGGGGGAAAAGCGGGGAAGCACTGCAGTGCTGCGCTACTTACAGTGATGGTGCCTGACGGTGCAGGCCCGGATGGCTAAAGGGACAAACAAATCAGAAGGAGGCAAATGAGAAATAGAACATGAAGAGGGCTAAGGAAAACTGGGAACTCCTTGGAGGGCGAAGACAAGGCTCAGCCGGGTGAGAGCGTGACGCCAGTGATAACAGACTCGGAGTCGGAATACGGTGATGTTTTCCGCTTGTTGTTTATAATGATCTGTTCTGTTATTTGCCTTGGCTTCAGATATTCTACCGTCAAGGATGCTTTGTCTTTTTTAATATACATGATGTGATTTCCTGACTTGGCTTTGTCCATGTAAAATCAGATCATGTCTCTGGTGCCTCTCGATACTAAGGTGTTTAGGACAAATTGTTTGGCAGGACATGGTGGCTCACACCTGTAATCCCAGCACTTTGGGAGGCCACGTCAGGCGGATCGCTTGGGCTCAGGAGCTCGAGACCAGCTCGGGCAAGATGGCAACACCCCATCTCTAATAAAAATAGAAAAAAAAAGTTAGCCTGGCATGGTGGCAGGCACCTATGGGAGGCTGAGGTGACAGGATGGCTTGATCCCAGGAGGCGGCCTGGGATCCTGCCTAACACGGTGAAACACCGTCTCTACTAAAAATACAAAAAAATTAGCCGGGCGTGGTGGCGGGCGCCTGTAGTCCCAGCTCCTTGGGAGGCTGAGGCAGGAGAATGGCGTGAACCCTGGAGGGGGAGGTTGCAGTGAGCAGAGATCTCGCCACTGCACTCCAGCCTGGGCGACTGAGCAAGACTCCATCTCAAAAAAAAAAAAAAGACTCGGTGTCATATGGTACAGCCAAGACTTTGCCTGCTGAAGGGGGTTGTCCGAAGGTCTCTGACACATGAAACAACTCAGTTCTTCTCTTTGTGGTAAGGATACATACAGCACATAAACGCAGTCCAATTCTAGGAGCCAGGAGGGCCCCCACTGCTGTGTTAGGGAGATATGAAGGAGTGTCCCCTATTATGTCCCAAAGCTTCAGTTGTTGAGATCTAATGAGTTGCACACAACACAGCTGACTGAAGACATAGCAGCAGAGGTCTATAAAGAGATGTCAGTCAATGTAACACATCTTGTCCATATTCTCAGGTGACCAGGAGCAACAACCGAGCCATGGAGACGTGGGTGAACCAGTCCTACACAGATGGCTTCTTCCTCTTGGGCATCTTCTCCCACAGTACTGCTGACCTTGTCCTCTTCTCCGTGGTTATGGCGGTCTTCACAGTGGCCCTCTGTTGGAATGTCCTCCTCATCTTCCTCATCTACATGGACCCTCACCTTCACACCCCCATGTACTTCTTCCTCAGCCAGCTCTCCCTTATGGACCTCATGTTGGTCTGTACCAATGTGCCAAAGATGGCAGCCAACTTCCTGTCTGGCAGGAAGTCCATCTCCTTTGTGGGCTGTGGCATACAAATTGGCCTCTTTGTCTGTCTTGTGGGATCTGAGGGGCTCTTGCTGGGACTCATGGCTTACGACCGCTATGTGGCCATTAGCCACCCACTTCACTATCCCATCCTCATGAATCAGAAGGTCTGTCTCCAGATTACTGGGAGCTCCTGGGCCTTTGGGATAATCGATGGCTTGATCCAGATGGTGGTAGTAATGAATTTCCCCTACTGTGGCTTGAGGAAGGTGAACCATTTCTTCTGTGAGATGCTATCCTTGTTGAAGCTGGCCTGTGTAGACACATCCCTGTTTGAGAAGGTGATATTTGCTTGCTGTGTCTTCATGCTTCTCTTCCCATTCTCCATCATCGTGGCCTCCTATGCTCGCATTCTAGGGACTGTGCTGCAAATGCACTCTGCTCAGGCCTGGAAAAAGGCCCTGGCCACCTGCTCCTCCCACCTGACAGCTGTCACCCTCTTCTATGGGGCAGCCATGTTCATCTACCTGAGGCCTAGGCACTACCGGGCCCCCAGCCATGACAAGGTGGCCTCTATCTTCTACACGGTCCTTACTCCCATGCTCAACCCCCTCATTTACAGCTTGAGGAACAGGGAGGTGATGGGGGCACTGAGGAAGGGGCTGGACTGCTGCAGGATCGGCAGCCAGCACTGAACCCAGAGCATCCAGTGCCTGGCTCTGCCATCTCTTAGCTCCAGGGATGTCGGGTTAATAATTCTCTCATTTTCAGTCTTGGTTTCCTCGTGAATTATGATGATTGTTACACCCTCAGACTTGGAAGGTCTTTTTAAACACTACATCAGTTCATTCTTTCTTTCTTTCTTTCATTCGTTTGTTCTTTCTTTCGTTCTTTCTTTCTCTTCCTCTCTCTTTCTTTCTTTTTCTTTCAGGTCTTACTCTGTCACCCAGGCTAGAGTGCAGTGACACAATCTCGGCTCATAGCAGCCTTGATCTCCTGGGCTCAGGTGAGTCTCCAACTCAGCCTCCTGAGTAGCTGGGATTACAGGTGCGTGCCCCACACCTGACTAATTTTTTAGTAAGGGATCCACTATTGTTGTAGAGACAATGTTTTACTATGTTGCCCAGGCTGGTCTCAAACTCCTGGACTCAAGCAATCCACCTTCCAGGGTGCTGAGATTACAGGCGTGAGCCACCACGCACAGCCAACATCAGTACTTTTTATCTGATGAAGAAACAACTTTTCCTCCCAATCTTTTGTGTACTAATTATTTTATACTATACATTGAAAATGAATATAGGACATTGTAAATCAGCACTTTGCAGAAATAAGACATTGGGATTGCTGTCACTCATTATTTAAAATTGGAATTACTTCTACTAGAAGAAGACGTTGAGCTGAGCCTCCTAACTGTCCTTGCTAATGTTTTATTCTGTGCTTACTCTGTGGGAGACTTCGCTCTGTGATCTATGTGTAGACGTAGATCCCACCTGCATGATGTTTATATGATGTCTCACAACAGTTGTAGCCCAACCCTAGGGTCTTAAATGAACAACTTACAGATGACAGAAAATAAGCCTTTATAGTTCTCTTTAGAGAATGTGTACTCCTCACACTGGAAACTTCATAAAGACGTATTAAAAGCATACGAGTTGCCTTTGAGATGATGAGGGACAGGGTAGAGACATGCTTGCTTGTGTATTCAGTGGAAATCCCCCAAGCCTGCTGTCTCCTCACCACATCCTAGCAGTGTGTGCTGCTCTGTGTCAGCTCAGCTTCTGTAAGGAGAAAACTGGCTGAACTGCTTCCCCTTCGGGGAATGAAGACTGGAGCATGGCGACAGAATTTCATCTGCTATTTGAAAACCTATTTTCAGTATTTCAGTTTGAACTATTTGCAGGACTTGTATCCATCCTTCCAAGCTCTGTACCTGTCTTATTTGCAGTAAGATTCTCTTTTCATGGAAAAAAATTATCTCCATTGAAGGCGGAGAGAAAAGAGGCCAGAACTGGTCCTGAGGATTAGACTAAACCCCAGGGAGGTGTTTGCTGGGCTTCAGGCTTTGGAGAGGTGGAGGGAGGTGGCACCCAGGGCCTACCGTGGTTGACTTTAGATTGTCCACTCAGCTTAATTCTCACAGGAAACATTCTGTGGTGAAAATATTATGCCCATTTTACAGGAGAGGAAGCTAGGGCTCAAATCGGTAAGTCCCTGCCTCATCGTCCAGTTTTCCTCTTCACCTCCCCATGGGAAAGACTGGTTTGTCGGCGCAGCTGAGATGAGCAAACAACTTCGGAGGAGGCTTCTTCCCCTGGGGGTTTAATTGCCTGAAGAGGTGTCTCCAAGGACTGGTGAAAATAGAAGTAACTTTCCTTAGTCACGGGGCTGCAAGATTTTCCATTGTGTAGATGGATCTTAGTGTATTCTGTGACCACTTGCTGATATCACTTAGGTAATGCCCAAGCTACCAAATTAATTTAAGCTCTATAATATCAAACATCTTTCTGTGTATTCTCCTCATTTTCATCATATCTTTTTGCCTTGTACACATTTCTATTTGCCCCAAATTCTTCTCTTCCAGGAAGCATCCCTGATTAACCTCATGCCCACTCAGATTTCTCTAGGATTTTGCACTCTTCAACCCGTAAGTACCTTGAGTGTTTCAACCAGAACTCTTTATCTATAGCCACTGAACCCCTAGACTGGAAGAAAATTTAGAGCAAACTTAATCCAGCCCCCTTCCATGATGCAGAATTTTGGACTATAATCACCCAAGCAAAAGTTTAACCAGCCTTTGCCTTATCTAGTCCCATGATGGGGAAATTCCTATTTCATTTTAATTGCATTTCATTGGCATAGGCTTGATGTCCTTAATTCATTTCCCGCACAAGGACCAGGGAATTCCACTGAAAATTATCTACCGAACACCACTAGCACCCAGAAATGTGGTAAGTTCCATGTCACAAAAAGGTTCCACAGGGTCCTCTCATGTCCAGGCACACACTTCAGTTCACTAATCAATGCTCCTTACGAAACAAGAGTTGCATAACTAGTCTCAGTGTGAGCAACTGCAAACTTAGAGATGAGCAATTGTTAGAGATTTGTAAGAAAATAATATAGAGAGGAAATACGTGGGGGGGGGGGGGGCAGGTGCGGTGGCTCACATCTGTAATCCAAGCACTTTGGGAGGCCAAGGTGGGAGGATTTCTTGAGCTCAGCAGGTGGAGACCAACCTGGGCAACATGGTGAAACCCCATCTCTACAAAAAGTACGAAAATCAGCCAGGCGTGGTTACTTGGGAGGCTGAGTTCCTTGGGAGGCTGAGGCGGGAGGATTGCTTGAGCCCGGCAGTTGGAGACCAACCTGGGCAACATGGTGAAACCCCATCTCTACAAAAAATACGAAAATCAGCCAGGCGTGGTTACTTGGGAGGCTGAGTTCCTTGGGAGGCTGAAGCGGAAGGATTGCTTGAGCTTAGGAGGCTGAGGCTGCAATGATCATGCCACTGCGCTGCAGCCTGGGCCACAGAGCAGAAGCCTGTCTCGAAAATAAATAAGTAAATAAACAAAAAATAAAAAGAAAACACGTGAAAGCACAGGAGAGTAAAAGAAGCAAGAATCTTGCCAGGGGACGTGGGAGTTTTTGTTACTTGCTTCACTTTTGTGTATGCCTGACATTTTTTATAATTAACAGTTTAAAATGCTCAAGGCCAGTTTTTTTTTTGCCAACTACCTTACCAAATCCTTTCCCATCAAGTTGTCTGTTCATTTTATTGGGTGATTTTGGGGCATAGATGTGACAAATATTCATTGCAATCAGTTAGGTCAATGTTTTGTGTGTGTGTGAATATAAAAAATTGCTTGAAGCCAGGCATGGTGGCTCATTCCTATAATCCCAGCTGATAATGGGGAGGCCAAGGTGGGAGGATCACTTGAGCCCGGGAGTCTGACGCTGCAGTGTCACTGCACCCCAGCCAGGGCAACTCAGAGAGATCCTATCTCTACAGATTAGAAATGTTCCATTTCAGCTGGACAGGGTTTCTCATGACTGTAATCCCAGCACTTTGGGAGGCCAAGGCAGGAGGATCACTTGAGCCCAGGAGTTTGAGACCAGCCTGGGCAACATAGCGAAACCCCATCTCTAGAACAATTAAAAATAAAACATGAATTTTAAATTTAAAAATTGCTCTACATCTCCATTTGGAAAGACTGCGTATGTGTTTGTGTCACGTATAAAAGCTAAGCTGGCATCTCCATAACCACGGGGCTCAGATCTGTCCTGATCACGTTGAGCCCCATAGCCTGACCCTGGAGGAATGAGTATCTGCTGTTGTGAATGAGGCCAGCACCCTTCCCCACCCAGGAAAACCAACGGCCACAGGAGGGCAGCAGAGAGCCACGATCCCAACCAGAGGAGAAAGCACAGCCAGCATGGGGCAGGTGCAGGTGCTTATGTTTGTTTATTGCTTTGTTTTCTTTTTTATTTAAGTGACCTGTGCCATCGTATTGGGCTGAAATAGCCAGGGATGTGGCCATACAGACAGATCTAGTGTAGGTGAAAAAGAGAGCGGAGTGGGGTCCGGACTATTCCAGCCTCCCTCCTGCTGCCCTTGGCAAGGCTGCCAGCCTCTCTGTGCCTCGGTGTCCTCATCTGTCACATGGGGATAATAACAGTATGGACTGCAGGGGGCTGGCAACAGTAAAGAGAGTGAGGTGCGTGGCGGCAGCACAGGTCGGCCCAGGAGGACCCCGTGGGAACTCCTACTGACTGCGGAGATCAGCAGAGGCCCCGCTGAGGACAGCCTGGGGGAGGTGCAGGGAAGGGGCTCATGGGAGGGTGGTGGGGAACACCTGCAGGCAGAGGTTAGGTGTGATTGTGGGGACCTCAAAAGCCACACCCAGAGCCAGGGGGTGCTGCAGGGCAGGGGCTGCAGTGGGGAAGTGCCCATGGCCCCAGGTCCCTGTGGGCGAGGCCCTCCTCTCTAATCCACAGCCATCCCCAGGCCCAACTTTCAGAGGTGTGGGAGGTCTGCCTGTCTCCCGAAGATCCACTGTGGTCACTGACAGACTGGGACGTACATGAGGGTGACCCAGGCAGGCAGGTCTGGGCCTCCCTGGAGCTGGCAACCGTGCTCCCATCATCCCTGTCCCAGGGCCTGTGTGGTCCTGAGCTGACACCCGAGGGTGACACCCCACACTCCACACATGGCAGAGTGAAATAATAGCACCCTGGCCATGGTAGCGCACGCTCACAGCCCCTCCAGCACAGAAATGCAGGGAGCAGGGGGCAGCGTCGGGGGTGGCCAAGGCTTTGGCCTGTGGCAGGCCCTGAGCTCAGAAGGATGCAGGGGCTTTGCCCAAACCCACACTAGGTGCAGGGCCGGGGAGGCTGTTTCAGAAGGCAAAGGAAGGGCCCCGGGCGGTGAGGGGAGAGGCTGGTTCCGAAAGTGTGGGCGACGCAGCCAGAGTCTGATGACTGAAGAGTGAGCAGGGGCTGGGGCTTCCTAGGAGGCAGTGAGGAGAGGCAGCCCAGACCCAGTGAGATCACACCTAGGATGTCCCCAAGAAACCCCCAGGGCTGGGGCCAGGTCGTGCATCGTCATTGGGGGTGGGGCCAGGACGAGCATCGTCATTGGGGGTGGGGCCAGGACGAGCATCGTCATTGGGGGTGGGGCCAGGACGAGCATCGTCATTGGGGATGGGCAGCCATGTGGATGAGCCGAGAGATTCCAGTGGGGAAAAAGGAGACGAGGCCGAGATTGATGATCTAGAGGCGCCCGCAGCCTCACAGACCCAGGTGCCCTGGCAAGCACAGCCCTGCTCACACAGCAGACATGGGGGTGGGGATGACTGAGTGTATGCATAGCAGGGAACAGATAAATGAGCCTAAAGGCATGGATAAGTTTAAAGGCTAAAGAAGGGCCTTGTGCAGACCAATCCTGAGCGGAAATGAATGCAGGAGTCCAGTTGGCCCCTGCTGAGAGGGGAAAACCGGTGTCTTAAACTCAGGACCTAGAGTCAGGAGGAAAGAGGTTCCAGATAGGACCCAGATTAGGAACCTCCTCACCCACTCCTCCCTCCAGAGACTACAGCAGAAGGGGAGGCCCACAGGCAGCACAGCCTTCAACTCCTGGTTTCCCCAGAAGACACTGTGGGCATTTGTCCAACTGACCTCAGAGGCCCCCTCCAGGACACTGTGACAGTTTATACCAATCTGCACTTTTGCTCCTTGAGCTCTTATCTTTGGGGCAGCTCAAATGATGACAATGGCTTTTCTGGCCAACTTACCCAGACTCTGTCCTGAGACGAGTAAGCAGGGCCCAGTCTTCCCAAGGCCCTCCCTGTCTTCTGGGACACGATGTGGGTCCTTCTGAGACAGTGGCCAGCTTTGCCCCAGCCCAGAGCAGCTGAGCCAGCGGTGGAATGACTCTGATGACAGACAGCTGTGAGCTCCTGCTGTGCCCCAGGCCCAAGGCTCTAGAGGGTCAAAGAGGTAGGAAGAAGAGCTATGCCAGGGGGGATGCCGGGAGGCGTTTGGGGGTGAGTGCCCCATCTCTGTCACATGGGCCACCTTCTCCACCTGTAAGAAGGACATCCCAGAAAACTGGCTCTTTATCTTGGCTTTCACTCACTCTGCTGAAGGGCAGGATATTCAGCAGAAATCTTAGAAACAGGGCGAAACTCAGTGACAGGAAAGCTGAGAGTTTAGAGCCAGCAGGAACCTTAGAGATCATCTCATTCACCCTCTCATCTTGTTGATGTGAAAACAGGCTCAGAGATGGGAGTGGCTGGCCTGTGGTCACAGAGTGGGTCCCCAAACTGTGCCCAGGGCCTGGGTATGCATCACTTCCAGAAATGTGTAACACTGGAAATGAGTCCGAATGGCTTTCCAAAGCGGCAAAGGCAGCGCCAACCCGGTTTCTCCTCCTGGACGCATTGGAACAACCAGCCAAGCAGCCCCAGAAGATCACTTCCTCCTACCTCTAGCCTAAAGGTGACACTTTTGAAACCCCCCGTAGCCTCCCTTGCAGCTTGGACCCTGCCGTTCTGTTCACCTGGAGATCTCAGGCCTGAAAGGTCTTACTGTGGTGGAATCATGTTTCCCTCAAAATCCGTCTTAGCACTGCAACCCTCTTTCCCTCAGAATGTGACTGTATTGGACATAGGGCTTTTAAAGAGGTGGTCACACTAAAATGAGGTCACTAGGGTGGACCCCAATCCAATCTGACAGGTGTCCTTATAAGAGGAGGAAATGTGGACACACAGGGCCATCACGGGTACATGTGCACAGATGAAAGACCATGTGCGGACACATGTTTGGGGTGTGTGTGTGTCTGTGTGTGTGTGTGTGTGTGTGTTTGGAACAGGGTCTTGCTCTGTTGTCCTGGCAGCAGTACAGCAGTGACATCTCTGCTTACTCCAGCCTCAAACTCCCAGGCTCAACCCATACTCCCACCTTAGCCTCCTGAGTAGCTAAAGAAACTTCAGGTGTGTGCCACCACTCCTGGCTAATTTTGGGATTTTCTGTAGAGATGATGTCCCAATATGTTGCCCAGACTGGCCTTGAACTCATCGGTTCAAATAACCCATCTGCCTCAGCCTCCCAAAGTGATGGAATTACAGGTGTCAGCCACCACGGGAGGCCAGTTCCTCTGTTTTTTGTTTTGGGGGATTTTTTGGATGTTTGTTTTCTGTTTCTTTGTTTTTAATGGAAGAGATATTTAAGAGACACCTCACAAGGGAAGATTAAAAAAATGAGTCATACACATGAAAAAGTGCTTATCGTCTTTCCTCATCAGCTAAATGCAAACTTAAACCATGAGGAAATACTACATACCCAGAAGAATGGCTAGAAGTTAAAAAATAATCATCATAATAGGTGAAAAGTACCAAATGCGGCCAAGGAGGTAGCCTCATAACGCTTTCACATGGTTGATGGGAGGAAAATAACCTAAATGTCCAACAGCAGTGGCTGCTTGGATAATCGAGAGCTCTACCAAAGAGTGGAACAATAAAAATGGTGTTGTAGGCTACTTCCTCTTTCATTCCACTCCAGTTTCTCCAGACACACAAGCTCCAGCTCCACTCACGAACGCATGGCCTCATATTCCCCAAGCAGCTTCTTCTGAAAGTCTCTTCTCTTAGAAAACGCCGCCAGCGCGCCCCTGCTGTTCCACCCCCAGGCCCACTGTCAGCCCCAGACAGCTCGACTGCTTCACGTCTCTCTGAGGTCGCCACCACACCTGCTCTCAGGACTCCCATGCCCGCTGACGCCACCACATCGGGCATGAAAACTTCCTTTTCTTGCTTCTCTCTCTCTCTCTCTCCCTTTTTCTTTCCTTTCTCTCTTTCGAGACTGAGTCTTGCTGTGTCTCCCAGGCTGGAGTGCAGTGGCGCAATCATAGCTTACTGCAGCCTCGACCTCCTGGGCTCCAGCCGTCCATCCATCTCAGCCTTCCAAGTGCTGAAACGTGCTTTTCTTGTGTGCTCATGCCCATTAGCCAAGCTGGAAGGGACGCATGGAGGAAGCTCAGAATTACCATGAGAAATAAAATGCGGCCTTGTGTGGCGGTTCATCATGGTGAGCCAGGAGACTCACGTAAGTTTCCGTAGTGTAGTGGTTATCACGTTCGCCTAACACGCGAAAGGTCCCCGGTTCGAAACCGGGCGGAAACAGAATCTTATGCTTTTCATTTCATTACTTCAAATTTATTATGCAAGAAAATTAACCTGGAACACCCCACCACTATCTCCACCTGGTTACGGAGGAAAGGCCATCAAGGGTATTTATACCGTGGCCTTTCCTCAACGGTTGAGGCACCTGGGAAGAACTGAACCCACCTCACTTGCCGTGGACAGCGGCGCCGACGAACTTCGCACAAAGCCCGTCCACTGGACGGCTGCGCGCTGCCAAGTGGAATCCAGATCCCGAGCATGCGTGGGGCCCAAGGCGAGTTCCAATGAATCCTCCTTTTGCAACCCATGGGGGGACAAAATGGAGAAATCACAACAAGTTGGCAGAGGTGGGATTCGAACCCATGCCTCCGAAGACACCGGCGCCTTAATCCGGAGCCTTAGACCGCTCGGCCCTGCCATCTTTCTCCTGGCCGTATACTTACATATTTCCTTTCTTTATACAACATCGCTAGGGTTCCCGGGCCAACAAGGCATTGGGGCGAATCCACAGGGCATTGCAGAACCACCGCCTTGCGGTACGATTCGCTGGGCCAGAGGCACCGGCTGGGAAACCGCTCCACCAGCGCCCTGGCGGAGAAGATTCGCGAAGCGCAGGCCTCGGGATCTGCTTTGGGGGGTCACTCAAAGTCACCCACATAGGCCCTCTTTGGGGAGCCGGCGTGAGTGCTGGGGAAGCCTTCTACACTCTCACTTTAAAGAAAGATAAAAATAAACAAACCAGGGCCGGCCAAGCGCGGTGGCTCAGGCCTGTAATCCCAGCACTTTGGGAGGCCGAGGCGGGCGGATCACGAGGTCAGGAGATCCGAGACCAGCCTGGCTAACACGGTGAAACCCCGTCTCTACTAAAAATACAAAAAATTAGCCGGGCGTGGTGGCGGGCGCCTGTAGTCGCAGCTACTCGGGAGGCTGAGGCAGGAGAATGGCGTGAACCCGGGAGGCGGAGCTTGCAGTGAGCCGAGATCGCACCACTGCACTCCAGCCTGGGCGACAGAGCGAGACTCCGTCTCAAAAAAAAAAAAAAAAAAAAAAAAAAGGAATGAAGTCCGGACATATGCTACAACATGGATGAACCTTTAATCTTACGCAGACTGAAGTAAGCCAGACACAAAACAGCAAATATGGTGTGATTCCACTTATGAGGAATAGTGTGGTCAGATTCACAGGGACAGAAGAGCAGGAGTTACTGGGGCTGGGTGAGGAAGGAACAGGGAGTTGTTGTTTAATGACTATACTGTTTCTATATGGGATGATTAAAACATTGAGGCTAGTGGTGATGATTACATAAGAATGTGAATGTACTTAATGCTATTGACATGTACTTTTCAAACTGTTGAAATGGCAATTTTATGTTGTGTATATTTTATTACAATTCCTAAAAAGAGAAAAAAATCCATTTAGAAAATGGGCAAAAATATGAAGAGACATTATATAGAAAGGGAAATGAAGGTACCAAATAAGTACATAAGGTGTCCAACAGCACTAGCCATTCAGGAAATGCAAATTAAGACGAAAGGGAGCTATCACTATATACCTATTGGAACAGCTAAAATTAAAAAACGGCCAGGCGTAGTTGTGCAAGCTGTGATCTCAGCCATCCCAGAAGCTGAGGCGGGAGGATCACTTGAGCCTGGGAGTTCAAGAGCAGCCTGGGAAGCACAGTGAGACCCTCCCCTTCCCCCTGCCCGGGCAGTCCCCCTACTCCCCGCCTCTACTGCCCCCTGCCGGTGTCTCAAAAAATGAGATAACATCAATGCCAGCAAGAGCGCAAAGAAACCAAATCTCATAGAAGGCTCGTAGAAATGTGAAAAGATACAGCCACTCTGAAAATAGATTGGTCATTTCTTCAGAAACTAAAAATGCACTGAGCATATGACCTAGAAATTGCATTCAACCGTTTATCTCAGAGAAAAGCAATATAATAGCCAAACTGAAAACAATGCAAATTTTCAACTGGTGGATGATTAAACAAACTGTGGAATATTTATAGCTTGAAACGCTACTCATCAATAAAAATAAATGAATTACTGTATTGATACAATTAGAGTGGATCTCAAGGGAATTATGCTAAATGAAAAAAGCCAGTTGCTAGAGGCCACGTGCTGTATTATTACATTTGTATAACATTCTTGACATAACAAATTTTTAGAGACATTAAACAGATTCGTGGCTGTCAGGAGTTAGGAACTGGAGGACAAGGGACGCTGTAGGGGTGTGTGTGGCTCTAAGAGTGTAGTGCTGGCTGTGATAATGGAACAGTTCTGTATCTTGATTGCGGTGATAGTCACAGGGAGCTACACATGTGATAAAATTGCTGTGTAGAGAAACACACACACACACGCACACACACACACGAATCCATGTATAACTGGAGGGGTCCCAGTAAGCTCTGTGGATTGTACCAATGCCCTTTTCCTGGTTTTGTTACCGTGCTACAATTATGCAAGATGTCATCACTGGGAAAGACCAGTGCCTGAGACCTCCCTTTAGTTTTAGTTTTCTTTGCCACTTTCTGTGAAACTATAATTGTTTCAAAATGAAAAATTGGTTTGCTTTAGGTTTTATGTTTTCCTTTTTCTTTCTTTCTTCTTCTTCTTTTTTTTTTTTTTTGAATAGACCTGGGGTTTTGCCACATTGCCCAGGCTAGTCTCAAACTCCGGAGCTCAAGCAATGTGCCCACCTGCGCCTTCCACTGTGCTGGGATTACAGGCGGGAGCTACCGTGCCTGGCGTGGTTTTTTCCCTTTCTTTCTTTCTTTTTTTTAAGATGCCAGATTCTAAATTGGCACGCGAGGGCAGTTCCTCGTTTTTGGTTTTTGGGGATTTTTTGGTTGTTTGTTTTTTGTTTCTTTGTTTTTAATGGAAGAGATATTTAAGAGACACCTCACAAGGGAAGATTAAAAAAATGAGTCATACACATGAAAAAGTGCTTATCGTCTTTCCTCATCAGCTAAATGCAAACTTAAACCATGAGGAAATACTACATACCCAGAAGAATGGCTAGAAGTTAAAAAATAATCATCGTAATAGGTGAAAAGTACCAAATGCGGCCAGGGAGGTAGCCTCATAACGCTTTCACATGGTTGATGGGAGGAAAATAACCTAAATGTCCAACAGCAGTGGCTGCTTGGATAATCGAGAGCTCTACCAAACCATGGAACAATAAAAATGGTGTTGTAGGCTACTTCCTCTTTCATTCCACTCCAGTTTCTCCAGACACACAAGCTCCAGCTCCACTCACGAACGCATGGCCTCATATTCCCCAAGCAGCTTCTTCTGAAAGTCTCTTCTCTTAGAAAACGCCGCCAGCGCGCCCCTGCTGTTCCACCCCCAGGCCCACTGTCAGCCCCAGACAGCTCGACTGCTTCACGTCTCTCTGAGGTCGCCACCACACCTGCTCTCAGGACTCCCATGCCCGCTGACGCCACCACATCGGGCATGAAAACTTCCTTTTCTTGCTTCTCTCTCTCTCTCTCTCCCTTTTTCTTTCCTTTCTCTCTTTCGAGACTGAGTCTTGCTGTGTCTCCCAGGCTGGAGTGCAGTGGCGCAATCATAGCTTACTGCAGCCTCGACCTCCTGGGCTCCAGCCGTCCATCCATCTCAGCCTTCCAAGTGCTGAAACGTGCTTTTCTTGTGTGCTCATGCCCATTAGCCAAGCTGGAAGGGACGCATGGAGGAAGCTCAGAATTACCATGAGAAATAAAATGCGGCCTTGTGTGGCGGCTCATCGTGGTGGGCCAGGAGACTCACGTAAGTTTCCGTAGTGTAGTGGTTATCACGTTCGCCTAACACGCGAAAGGTCCCCGGTTCGAAACCGGGCGGAAACAGAATCTTATGCTTTTCATCTCATTACTTCAAATTTATTACAAGAAAACTAGCCTGGAACACCCCACCACTATCTCCACCTGGTTACGGAGGAAAGGCCATCAAGGGTATTTATACCGTGGCCTTTCCTCAACGGTTGAGGCATCTGGGAAGAACTGAACCCACCTCACTTGCCGTGGACAGCGGCGCCGACGAACTTCGCACGAAGCCCGTCCACTGGACGGCTGCGCGCTGCCAAGTGGAATCCAGATCCCGAGCATGCGTGGGGCCCAAGGCGAGTTCCAATGAATCCTCCCCCCGCCTCCTGCTCGGCCCCTGCAGGCCCCGCACCCGCCTTTCCCCTGCAGCCCCGTGCGCCCTCGCGCCGCCTCTTCCACATCTCCCTGGGCGGAGGCCCCTCTCCATCGCGCAGTGCCGTCCACCGTTGTCCGCCTGTGTGGCCTCGGTCTTCCCTTGTTCCTCACCCCCACCCTTCCCCTCTGGGGAGCGGGATCGGTGCGTTTTGTTTCCTTCGTGCTATGTCCCCTGGGCCTGGAACTGAGCTGCCTTGGCACAGCTGTAGATTCCGTGAGTGTTTCTTCAGTCTTACCCAGCGCTAGTGCGTGTGTTAATTGCTCTAACCCTGGTCACCCCCCCTTTAGAAAGGCGCTGCTCTCACCCCATTCTACAGACGAGGAACCGCCCCTCCCGGGGTTGTGTAACTCCCACCTTGACAGCCAGCGCAGGAGCTGACCCGCCCAGGCCGCCCCTGCAGAGGGCCAGCACACTCAACACCGCGACCCTCCTGCGGCCCCGAGCGCTCGTCCACAGCAGCTTTTCTCTCCTAGATTTAAAAAGACAGCTGTGGAAAATAAAAGCCAGTGCCCCCATCTCCTCAAGGACCAGGAGTTTGCACATTACACACAAAACACAGCAGCACACATTGGCGCCTCCTGCAGACGCGCATTACTGGGTGGACGTGCCGGTGTTGAGTGTTGGCCATAAACGATCCTATGACGGATCCTCATTTCGTTTCTGTAACATGCACTTTTCGTTTTTTAAACTCATCTATTGGCAAGGTCTCCATTCCGGCAGTTTTGGATTGGATGACTTCCATCACGCCCCTCCCAGCTTCAGTCTCGCGGTGGTCGCTCATCTTCATTTACTTGGCATCTCCATAAATTTACTCACATCTTGATTATTTATACAACTACTTTAGCTTAATTACAAGCAACACTAGCAAGAACTTCAAGTTTCAAGGTGCAAGTTACCTGCCCGCCAAGGCTGCATTAAAGCCTTATGTGAACATTAATTATGCTCTGGGTCACAGGAATCATTTTTGCACACTGCAACTGTCACCTGAGCTGATCCCTGGGAAACACTAACTGCCTCGCTGCTGTGTTTGGGGGTTTGCTTTATGTTTTAGCATTCCATAACAGCTTTATTGGGGCACAGTTCAATACAATAAAATCCACTCATTGTAAGTTTACAGCTCAATGATTTTTAGTCACCGCATAGGATTCTGCAACCATCACCACAATCCAGTCTTAAAACAGTTCCGTTACCACAAAGATTTCCAACATGCCCATCTGCAGCCAGTCCTGGCTCTCGGCCTCAGTGGTACAGAAGAAGTGACCTGCTTTCTCTCTGTTTTCATCTGCCTTTTCTGGAAATGTCATATAAATAAATGGTGGTAGTGGAATTGCTAGTTTCAAGTTTCACTTTCTATACCAAAAAGTTAAACATAGGGTTACTATACAATCCATCAATTCCACTCCTAGATATATATAAAAGTGAGTTGAAAACCTTGGTTCACATAAAAAATGTACACAAAATATATATGGTATCATTTTTCATTATAGCGAAAAAGTGGAAACAAAGGCTAGGCAAGGTGTCCCATGCCTGCAATCCCAACACTTTGGGAGGCCAAGGTGGGTGGACCGCTTGAGGCCAGGAGTTCCAGACCAGCCTGGGCAACATAGGGACCAAGTCTCTACAAAAAATACAAAAATTAGCCAGGTGTGGTGGTGTGCACCTATGGTCCCAGCTGCTTGTGAGGCTGAGGTGGAAGGATCCCTTGAACCAAGGAGGTGGAGATTGTAGTGAGCTATGATGGCACCTCTGTACTCCAGCCTGAGTGACAAGAGTGAGAATCTCTCTCAAAAAAAAAAAAAAAAAAAAAAATTTGGAAACAACATAAATGTTCATTCTTTGATGAATGGATAAACAAAACACGGCATATTCATCTAATGCAAAGATGTATTAATTTACTTATTTGTTTATTTATTTGGAGACAGGGATTCACTCTGTCATCCAGTAGCATCCAGTAGCAGCGCCCTGGTGTGATTACAGCTCACTGCAGCCTTGATGCCCAGCTAACTTTTTTTTTTTTTTTTTGTAGAGACGTGGTCTTGCTATGTTGCACTGGCTGGTTTCCAACTCCTGGCCTCAAACAATCCTCCTGCCTCAGCCTACCAAAACGCTACGATTACAGGGGTGAGCCACCATGCCTGGCCTATTTGAAATTTTTAATTAAAAAGCAAAAAATGAACAAAAAGAATTTGGGCCCACATATATGCAGTTATTTGATTTTCACCAAAGGCACCAAAGCAATTCAATGTGGAAATAGCGTCTTTGCAACAAATGGGTTCAGGAACAACTGGATATCCATAGGGGAAAGAAATTAACCTTAATTCCAACTTCATACCATAACAGAAAAATTATATGAAACAGAATTTACACTTAAACATACAAGCTGAAATTTAGAAGTTTCCAGAATTTAAAAAAACATAGGAGAGTCTTTTTTTTTTTTTTCCCCTTGGAACAGGGTCTTGCTCTGTTACCCAGACTGGAGTGCAGCAGCGAGATCTCTGCTCACTGCAGCCTCCATCTGTCAGGCTCAATCAATACTCTCACCTCAGCCTCCCGAGTACCTACAGAAACCGCAAGTGAACGCCACCACTCCCAGCTAATTTTTGGATGTTCTGTAGAGATGATGTCCCAGTGTTGCCCAGACTGGTCTCAACTTATGAGCTCAAACAATTCGCACACCTCGCCCTCCCAGAGTTCTGGAATTACAGGTGTGAGCCACCACGCCAGACCAGTTCTTTGTTTTTTGTTTCTTGGGGTTTTCTGTTTGTTTATGTGTTTTTTTCTTTGCTCGTTTTTAACGGACAAGATATTTAAAGAGACACTTCACACAGTAAGATAAACACATGAGCCATAAACCCATGAAAGGGTGCCCATCTTTTCTTATCAGCTGAATGCAAACTTAAACCATAAGGAATACTACATACCCATAAATGGCTAGAAGTTAAAAAAGTAATAATCAATGAAAAGTGCCAAATGTTGCCAAGGGTGTAGCCTTCATAAGGCTTGCACATTGTTGATGGGAGGAAATTACCCTAAATGTCCGACAGCAGTGGCTGCTAGGAAAATCTAGAGTTCTACCAAACAATGGAACAATAACAATGGTGTTTTAGGCTACTTCCTCTTTCATTCCACTCCAATTTCTCTAGACCCACGAACTTCAGCTCTACTCACGAACGCATGTCCTCATATTCCCCAAGCAGCTTCTTCTAAATGTCTCTTCTCTTTGAAAATGGTGCCAGCGCGCCCCTGCTGTTCAACCCCCATGCCCACTGTTGCTGCCACATCCTCTCTCAAGACTCCCGTGTCCACTTATGCCACCACATTGCACATGAAAACTTCCTTTTCTTGTTTCTTTCTTTTCTCTCTTTCGAGACAAGATCTTGCTCTGTCGCCCAGGCTGGAGTGCAGTGCTGCAATCATAGCTCAGTGCAGTCTGGACCTCCCGGGCTCCAGCCGTCCTCCCGCCTCAGCCTTCCAGGTGCTGAAACGTCCTTTTTTTGTGTGTTCATGCTCATTAACAAAGCTTAAAGGGACGCATGGAGGAAGCTCTGAATTATGAGAAATAAAATACGGCCCTGCGTGGTGGCTCATTGTGATGGCACAGGAATCCCATGCAGGTTTCCGTAGTGTAGTGGTTATCACGTTCGCCTCACACGCGAAAGGTCCCCGGTTCGAAACCGGGCGGAAACACCTCCTCCTGCTTTTTACCTTATTACCTCAGATTTGTTACGCTGAGGACTTGCCTACAACACTCCACCGCTATCTCCACCTGGTTAAGGAAAAAAGGCTATCAAGGGTATTTATACCTTTGCCTTTCCGCCTCAACCATTGGAACCTGGGACAAACTGAACCCACTTCACTTGCTGTGGACACCAGCGCCGACGAACTTCGCACAAAGCCCGTCCACTGGACAGCTGCGCGCTGCCAAATGGAATCCAGATCCCGAGCAAGGGTGCGGCCCAGGGAGAGTTCCAACGAACTGGGGGACAAAATGGGCAAACCACAACAACCTGGCAGCGGTGGGATTCGAACCCACGCCTCCGAAGAGACTGGAGCCTTAATCCAGCGCCTTAGACCGCTCGGCCACGCTACCTTCTTCCGGGGGTTCACCTGCATCTTTTCCTTCCTTATAAAACATCCCCAGGGTTCCCGGGCCAACAAGGCGTTGGGGCGAATCCACAGGGCATCGCAGAACCACCGCCTTCCAGCAGGATTCGCAGGCCAGAGGCACCGGCTGGGAAACCGCTCCACCAGCGCCCTGGCAGAGAAGGTTCCCGAAGCGCAGGCCTCGGAATTTGCTTTGGGGGCCACTCAGAAAGTCACCCACATTGGCCCTCTTTGGGGAGGCGGCGTGAGAGGAGGGGAAGCCTTCTGCATTCTTTACTTTAAAGAAAGATAAAAAAATAAACCAGGGCAGACCCCGTCAGTTCGGGGCCGCGTAGTCCTGCAAAGTCTCACTCTGTGCCCCAGGCTGCAATGACACGATCTCGGCTCACTGCAACCTCCGCCTCCCGGGTTCAAGCAATGCTCCCGCCTCAGCCTCCCAAGTAGCTGAGATCACAGGCGCACACCACCACGCCCGGCTAATTTTTGTATTTTTAGTAGAAACGGGGTTTCACCATGTTGGTTAGGCTGGTCTCGAACTCCTGACCTCATGATCCACCCTTCTCGGCCTCCCAAAGTGCTGGGATTACAGGCGTGAGCCACCGTGCCCGGCCAATAAAAAAGTATATTAAACTATCAAGAGAAAAAAAACAACAGGCCAGAAACGTAAGGTCTGTTTCTGCATTCTCAGTTCTGTTCCACTGGTCTATATGCCTATCTTTATGCCAATAACATTCATCTTGATTACTGTAGCTTTATTTTATTTATCTATTTATTTATTTTTTGAGACGGAGTCTCGCTCTGTCGCCCAGGCTGGAGTGCAGTGGCGCGATCTTGGCTCACTGCAAGCTCCGCCTCCCGGGTTCACGCCATTCTCCTGCCTGGTTACCAGAATACCCGTCTCTACTAAAAATGCAAAAACAAAATTAGCTGGGCGTGGTGGCGGGCACCTCTAGTCCCAGCTACTCCGGAGGCTGAGGCAGGAGAATGGCGTGAACCCGGGGAGTTGGAGCTTGCGGTAAGCAGAGATGGCGCCACTGCACTCCAGCCTGGGCGACAGAGAGAGACTCTGTCTCAAAAAAAAAAAAGAAAAAAGAAAAAAGAAAAGAAACTCCCGGGCTCAAGTGATCCTCCTGCCTCAGCCTCCCAAAGTGCTGGGATTACAGGCATGAGCTACTGTGCCCAGTCTGTTTTGTTGTTTAAGATTGCTCAAGATTTTTCTACATACAAGGATCATTTTTCTCTGCTAATAATGACTGTCTTACTTCTGCTTTTCCTGTCTTGTGCCTTTAGCTTCCTTTTCTCACCTCCAGTACTCCGTGAAATACAAATGGTGAGGGTGATATCCTTGTCATCTTCCAAAGCTTAAGGAGGCCTTTTCACCATAATGTTACTGGAAAGAGGTCCCAATCCAGATTCCAAGAAAGGACTCTTGAATCTCGAGCAAGAAAGAATTTGGAGGCCTGTAATCCCAGCACTTTGAGAGGCTGAGGTGGGTGGATCACCTGAAGTCAGGAGTTCGAGACCAGCCTAATCAACATGGTGAAACCCCATCTCTACTAATAATACAAAAGTCATCCGGGCATGGTGGTGCATGCCTGTAATCCCCACTACTTGGGAGGCTGAGGCCGGAGAATCGCTTGAACCCGGGAAGGCGGAGGTTGCAGTGAGCCGAGATCACACCATTGCCCTCCAACCTGGGTGACAAGAGCAAAACTCCATCTCCCCCCGAAAAAAAGAATTTGGGAAGTTCATAAAGTGAAAGCAAGGTTATTAAGAAAATAAAGGAGGCCGGGCGCGGTGGCTCACGCCTGTAATCCCAGCACTTTGGGAGACCGAGGCAGGTGGATCATGAGGTCAGGAGATCGGGACCATCCTGGCTAACATGGTGAAACCCCGTCTCTACTAAGAATACAAAAAAATTAGCCGGACGTGGTGACGGGCACCTGTAGTCCCAGCTACTCAGGAGGCTGAGGCAGGAGAATCGCTTGAACCTGGGAGGCGGAGGTTGCAGTGAGCCGAGATCGCGCCACTGCACTCCAGCCCGGGCGACAGAGCGAGACTCCTTCCCAAAAAAAAAAAAAAAAAAAAAAAAAAGGAAAGAAAAGAAAAAAAAAGAAAGAAAATAAAGGAATAAAAGAATGGCTACTCCACAGGGAGAACAGCCCCCAACAGCTGCTGTTGTCCATTTTTATAGTTGTTTCTTGATTATATGCTAAACAAGGGGTGGATTATTCATCAGTTTTCCAGGAAAGGGGTGGGCAATTCTCAGAACTGGGGGTTCCTTCTTGTTTTAGACCATATAGGGTAACTTCCTGGCATTGCCATGACATCTGTAAACTGTCATGGTGCTGGTGGGAGTGTCTTTAGCATGCTAATACATTATAATTAGCATGTAATGAGCAGTGAGGATGACCAGAGGTAGCTTTTATCCCCATCTTGGTTTTGATGGGATTTGGCCGGCTTCTGCACTGCATGCTGTCTTATCACCAAGGTCTTTATGACCTGTATCTTGGGCTGACCTATCTTATCCTGTAACTTAGAATACCAGACTTACTAGGAATGCAGCCTAGTAGGTCTCAGCCTTTTTTTATTTTACCCAGCCCTTATACAAGATGGAGTCACTCTGGTTTAAATGCCTCTGACAATAAGAATAATGTTCACTATAAGTCTGCTGTAAATGTACTTTATCAAATTGAGGAATTTTCCTTCTATTCTTAGTTTTTTAATTTCTTTTTTGTCATAAAAAACATGACTTTGCCAAATGCGTTTCTGTGTCTATTACAATGATCTTGTGGGCTGGGTTGTGGGGATGGCGGAGAAATGGGGAGACGTTGGGCAAAGACTATGAAGTTTCAGTTAGACTGGATGGAAAAGTTCTAAAGAGCTATTGTATAGCATAGTGACTACAGGTAATAATAATGTGTTGTATTCTCAATGAAAAGAGTCAGGCGCCTGCCTGTAATCTCAGCTACTCAGGATTGCTAAGGCAGGAGAATCGCTTCAACCCGGGAGGTGGAGGTTTCAGCGAGCCGAGATCACGCCACTGCACTCCAGCCTGGGTGACAGAGTAAGACTCCTTCTCAAAAAAAAAAGTAGAGTTCGTAAGTTCATTTTGAATGAATACCTGGCATGTAGAAGGTGCTTAAACAAAGAGCAGATAACATTTAAAAAGCATCAGGAATATTCTTATAGGATGTAGATTTTCAGATCCAAATGCCAGCAGTTCATTCTGGTCGATGAGAGGAAAATATTTTGCATTGAGGCTATCCCAGGAAAGCAAGGACACAAGGCCACGGGGAGCAAACAAGGACCATGACAACTTCTGAGAAAAATAAGTTTTTAAAGAGAAGCCCCTGCCATTTGGAAGCTAACGGGCACTCACAGCCTGCTGGACATAAGCAGCCCCGCAGAATACAGCCCTGGACAGGGCTACTCGGAGGCCGAGATTAAATTAGACCACGCGAGGCTACTTCGTCACTGCATCGAAGCAGGGGTGGAAGCAAGCTCACTGCACCAGCCACAAAGCACCAGACATCCCACCCAGACAAAACCAGTGGCTGTTACTTCTTCACCAATGACAGCTTTAAAAAGCCGCTCCTGCCAGTCACGGTGGCTCACGCCTGTAATCCCAGCACTTTGGGAGGCGAAGGTGGGTGGATCACCTGAGATCAGGAGTTCAAGACCAGCCTGGCCAACATAGTGAAAACCCGTCTCTACTAAAAACACAACAAATTAGCTGGGCATTGTTGCAGGAAGTCAGGGACCCCGAATGGAGGGAACAGCTGGAGCTGCAGCAGAGGAACATAAATTGTGAAGATTTCATGGACATTTATCAGTTCCCCAAATTAATACTTTTATAATTTCTTACGCCGGTCTTTACTGCAATCTCTGAACATAAATTGTGAGGATTTCATGGACATTTATCAGTTCCAAAATAATACTTTTATAATTTCTTATGCCCGTCTTTATTTATTTATTTATTTATTTATTTATTTTGAGACAGAGTCTCGCTCTGTCGCCCAGGCTGGAGTGCAGTGGTGTGATCTCGGCTCACTGCAAACTCTGCCTCCCAGGTTCACGCCATTCTCCTGCCTCAGTCTCCCGAGTAGCTGGGACTACAGGCGCCCGCCACCACGCCCGGCTAATTTTTTGTATTTTTAGTAGAGATGGGGTTTCACCATGTTGGCCAGGATGGTCTTGATCTCCTGACCTCGTGATCCTCCCGCCTCGGCCTCCCAAAGTGCTGGGATTACAGGCGTCAGCCACCGCGCCCAGCCGAAAGAAACCTTTCTTTCACACCAGCCTTCCAGGGCTAGGAAAGTCTTCTGAAAATCCCGGTACAAAGAAATCTGCACAAAGATAAGCCTCCATGTATTACTAACTGTAATGACTTTGGTCCTGCTGCAGGAAGAACCAAGAAGATCAATGGAGTGGAACTGAAGCAATAAAGAGACTCGAATGTGCTTGGGAATTGAGCACATGGTAATGGCGGCGTTTCAGTGGAGAGAACAGAGTTACCTGTGTAATAGAAAACCAAGTCAAAAGGAAGAAAAATTAATGGTGGAGATAATTTTGTTTTTACCCAAAAATAAAAAATAAAAGCCGGGCACGGTGGCTCATGCCTGTAATCCCAGCACTTTGGGAGGCTGAGGTGGGCGGATCACCTGAGGTCAGGAGTTCAAGACCAGCCTGGCCAACGTGGTGAAACCCCATCTCTACTAAAAATAGAAAAATTGGCCAGGCATGGTGGTGTGTGCCTGTAATCCCAGCTACTTGGGAGGCTGAGGCAGGAGAATTGCAGTGAGCTGAGATCGTGCCACTGCACTCCAGCCTGGACGACAGAACAAGACCCTGTCTCAAAAAAATAAAATAAAATAAAAATAAAAAATAAAAAAATAAGGAAAGTGGGACTGCATGGGACTGGAGGGAGAGGTGGGACTGACCGCATGGGACTGGAGGGAGAGGTGGGACTGACCGCACGGGACTGGAGGGAGAGGTGGGACTGACCGCACGGGACTGGAGGGAGAGAGGTGGGACTGACCGCACGGGACTGGAGGGAGGGAGAGGTGGGACTGACCGCATGGGACTGGAGGGAGGGAGAGGTGGGACTGACCGCATGGGACTGGAGGGAGGGAGAGGTGGGACTGACCGCATGGGACTGGAGGGAGAGGTGGGACTGACCGCATGGGACTGGAGGGAGAGGTGGGACTGACCGCATGGGACTGGAGGGAGGGAGAGGTGGGACTGACCGCATGGGACTGGAGGGAGAGGTGGGACTGACCGCACGGGACTGGAGGGAGGGAGAGGTGGGACTGACCGCATGGGACTGGAGGGAGGGAGAGGTGGGACTGACCGCATGGGACTGGAGGGAGAGGTGGGACTGACCGCATGGGACTGGAGGGAGAGGTGGGACTGACCGCATGGGACTGGAGGGAGGGAGAGGTGGGACTGACCGCATGGGACTGGAGGGAGAGGTGGGACTGACCGCACGGGACTGGAGGGAGGGAGAGGTGGGACTGACCGCACGGGACTGGAGGGAGGGAGAGGTGGGACTGACCGCATGGGACTGGAGGGAGAGGTGGGACTGACCGCATGGGACTGGAGGGAGAGGTGGGACTGACCGCATGGGACTGGAGGGAGGGAGAGGTGGGACTGACCGCATGGGACTGGAGGGAGAGGTGGGACTGACCGCACGGGACTGGAGGGAGGGAGAGGTGGGACTGACCGCATGGGACTGGAGGGAGAGGTGGGACTGACCGCATGGGACTGGAGGGAGAGGTGGGACTGACCGCATGGGACTGGAGGGAGGGAGAGGTGGGACTGACTGCATGGGACTGGAGGGAGAGGTGGGACTGACCGCATGGGACTGGAGGGAGAGGTGGGACTGACCGCACGGGACTGGAGGGAGGGAGAGGTGGGACTGACCGCACGGGACTGGAGGGAGGGAGAGGTGGGACTGACCGCACGGGACTGGAGGGAGGGAGAGGTGGGACTGACCGCATGGGACTGGAGGGAGAGGTGGGACTGACCGCATGGGACTGGAGGGAGGGAGAGGTGGGACTGACCGCACGGGACTGGAGGGAGGGAGAGGTGGGACTGACTGCATGGGACTGGAGGGAGAGGTGGGACTGACCGCATGGGACTGGAGGGAGAGAGGTGGGACTGACCGCACGGGACTGGAGGGAGGGAGAGCTGGGACTGACCGCACGGGACTGGAGGGAGAGGTGGGACTGACCGCACGGGACTGGAGGGAGAGGTGGGACTGACCGCACGGGACTGGAGGGAGGGAGAGGTGGTACTGACCGCACGGGACTGGAGGGAGAGGTGGGACTGACCGCACGGGACTGGAGGGAGAGGTGGGACTGACCGCACGGGACTGGAGGGGGAGGTGGGACTGACCGCACGGGACTGGAGGGAGAGGTGGGACTGACCGCACGGGACTGGAGGGAGAGGTGGGACTGACCGCATGGGACTGGAGGGAGAGGTGGGACTGACCGCATGGGACTGGAGGGAGGGAGAGGTGGGACTGACCGCATGGGACTGGAGGGAGGGAGAGGTGGGACTGACCGCACGGGACTGGAGGGGGAGAGGTGGGACTGACCGCATGGGACTGGAGGGAGGGAGAGGTGGGACTGACCGCACGGGACTGGAGGGAGAGGTGGGACTGACCGCACGGGACTGGAGGGAGGGAGAGGTGGGACTGACCGCACGGGACTGGAGGGAGGGAGAGGTGGGACTGACCGCACGGGACTGGAGGGAGGGAGAGGTGGGACTGACCGCACGGGACTGGAGGGAGGGAGAGGTGGGACTGACCGCACGGGACTGGAGGGAGAGGTGGGACTGACCGCACGGGACTGGAGGGAGAGGTGGGACTGACCGCACGGGACTGGAGGGAGAGGTGGGACTGACCGCACGGGACTGGAGGGAGGGAGAGGTGGGACTGACCGCACGGGACTGGAGGGAGAGGTGGGACTGACCGCACGGGACTGGAGGGAGAGGTGGGACTGACCGCATGGGACTGGAGGGAGGGAGAGGTGGGACTGACCGCACGGGACTGGAGGGAGAGGTGGGACTGACCGCATGGGACTGGAGGGAGGGAGAGGTGGGACTGACCGCACGGGACTGGAGGGAGGGAGAGGTGGGACTGACCGCACGGGACTGGAGGGAGGGAGAGGTGGGACTGACCGCATGGGCCTGGAGGGGAGAGAGGTGGGACTGACCGCACGGGACTGGAGGGAGAGGTGGGACTGACCGCACGGGACTGGAGGGAGAGGTGGGACTGACCGCACGGGACTGGAGGGAGAGGTGGGACTGACCGCACGGGACTGGAGGGAGAGGTGGGACTGACCGCATGGGACTGGAGGGAGAGGTGGGACTGACCGCACGGGACTGGAGGGGGAGGTGGGACTGACCGCACGGGACTGGAGGGAGGGAGAGGTGGGACTGACCGCACGGGACTGGAGGGAGGGAGAGGTGGGACTGACCGCATGGGACTGGAGGGAGAGGTGGGACTGACCGCACGGGACTGGAGGGGGAGGTGGGACTGACCGCATGGGACTGGAGGGAGGGAGAGGTGGGACTGACCGCACGGGACTGGAGGGAGGGAGAGGTGGGACTGACCGCACGGGACTGGAGGGAGAGGTGGGACTGACCGCACGGGACTGGAGGGAGGGAGAGGTGGGACTGACCGCATGGGACTGGAGGGGAGAGAGGTGGGACTGACCGCATGGGACTGGAGGGGAGAGAGGTGGGACTGACCGCACGGGACTGGAGGGAGAGGTGGGACTGACCGCACGGGACTGGAGGGAGGGAGAGGTGGGACTGACCGCACGGGACTGGAGGGAGGGAGAGGTGGGACTGACCGCACGGGACTGGAGGGAGAGGTGGGACTGACCGCACGGGACTGGAGGGAGGGAGAGGTGGGACTGACCGCATGGGACTGGAGGGGAGAGAGGTGGGACTGACCGCATGGGACTGGAGGGGAGAGAGGTGGGACTGACCGCACGGGACTGGAGGGAGAGGTGGGACTGACCGCACGGGACTGGAGGGAGGGAGAGGTGGGACTGACCGCACGGGACTGGAGGGGGAGGTGGGACTGACCGCACGGGACTGGAGGGGGAGGTGGGACTGACCGCACGGGACTGGAGGGGGAGAGGTGGGACTGACCGCACGGGACTGGAGGGAGGGAGAGGTGGGACTGACCGCACGGGACTGGAGGGAGGGAGAGGTGGGACTGACCGCACGGGACTGGAGGGAGGGAGAGGTGGGACTGACCGCACGGGACTGGAGGGAGGGAGAGGTGGGACTGACCGCATGGGACTGGAGGGAGGGAGAGGTGGGACTGACCGCATGGGACTGGAGGGAGGGAGAGGTGGGACTGACCGCATGGGACTGGAGGGAGGGAGAGGTGGGACTGACCGCATGGGACTGGAGGGGGAGAGGTGGGACTGACCGCATGGGACTGGAGGGAGGGAGAGGTGGGACTGACCGCACGGGACTGGAGGGAGAGGTGGGACTGACTGCACGGGACTGGAGGGAGGGAGAGGTGGGACTGACCGCACGGGACTGGAGGGGGAGGTGGGACTGACCGCACGGGACTGGAGGGAGAGGTGGGACTGACCGCACGGGACTGGAGGGAGGGAGAGGTGGGACTGACCGCATGGGACTGGAGGGAGGGAGAGGTGGGACTGACCGCACGGGACTGGAGGGAGAGGTGGGACTGACCGCATGGGACTGGAGGGGGAGAGGTGGGACTGACCGCATGGGACTGGAGGGAGGGAGAGGTGGGACTGACCGCATGGGACTGGAGGGAGGGAGAGGTGGGACTGACCGCATGGGACTGGAGGGGGAGAGGTGGGACTGACCGCACGGGACTGGAGGGAGAGGTGGGACTGACCGCATGGGACTGGAGGGGGAGAGGTGGGACTGACCGCATGGGACTGGAGGGAGGGAGAGGTGGGACTGACCGCATGGGACTGGAGCGAGGGAGAGGTGGGACTGACCGCATGGGACTGGAGGGGGAGAGGTGGGACTGACCGCATGGGACTGGAGGGAGGGAGAGGTGGGACTGACCGCATGGGACTGGAGGGGGAGAGGTGGGACTGACCGCATGGGACTGGAGGGAGGGAGAGGTGGGACTGACTGCACGGGACTGGAGGGAGAGGTGGGACTGACCGCACGGGACTGGAGGGAGGGAGAGGTGGGACTGACCGCACGGGACTGGAGGGAGAGGTGGGACTGACCGCACGGGACTGGAGGGGGAGGTGGGACTGACCGCACGGGACTGGAGGGAGAGGTGGGACTGACCGCACGGGACTGGAGGGAGAGGTGGGACTGACCGCATGGGACTGGAGGGAGAGGTGGGACTGACCGCATGGGACTGGAGGGAGGGAGAGGTGGGACTGACCGCATGGGACTGGAGGGAGGGAGAGGTGGGACTGACCGCATGGGACTGGAGGGGGAGAGGTGGGACTGACCGCATGGGACTGGAGGGAGGGAGAGGTGGGACTGACCGCGCGGGACTGGAGGGAGAGGTGGGACTGACCGCACGGGACTGGAGGGAGGGAGAGGTGGGACTGACCGCACGGGACTGGAGGGAGAGGTGGGACTGACCGCACGGGACTGGAGGGGGAGGTGGGACTGACCGCACGGGAGTGGAGGGAGAGGTGGGACTGACCGCACGGGACTGGAGGGAGAGGTGGGACTGACCGCATGGGACTGGAGGGAGAGGTGGGACTGACCGCATGGGACTGGAGGGAGGGAGAGGTGGGACTGACCGCATGGGACTGGAGGGAGGGAGAGGTGGGACTGACCGCATGGGACTGGAGGGGGAGAGGTGGGACTGACCGCACGGGACTGGAGGGAGGGAGAGGTGGGACTGACCGCACGGGACTGGAGGGAGAGGTGGGACTGACCGCACGGGACTGGAGGGGGAGGTGGGACTGACCGCACGGGACTGGAGGGGGAGGTGGGACTGACCGCATGGGACTGGAGGGAGAGGTGGGACTGACCGCATGGGACTGGAGGGAGAGGTGGGACTGACCGCATGGGACTGGAGGGAGGGAGAGGTGGGACTGACCGCATGGGACTGGAGGGAGGGAGAGGTGGGACTGACCGCATGGGACTGGAGGGGGAGAGGTGGGACTGACCGCATGGGACTGGAGGGGGAGAGGTGGGACTGACCGCATGGGACTGGAGGGAGGGAGAGGTGGGACTGACCGCACGGGACTGGAGGGGGAGGTGGGACTGACCGCACGGGACTGGAGGGGGAGGTGGGACTGACCGCATGGGACTGGAGGGAGAGGTGGGACTGACCGCATGGGACTGGAGGGAGAGGTGGGACTGACCGCATGGGACTGGAGGGAGGGAGAGGTGGGACTGACCGCATGGGACTGGAGGGAGGGAGAGGTGGGACTGACCGCATGGGACTGGAGGGGGAGAGGTGGGACTGACCGCATGGGACTGGAGGGGGAGAGGTGGGACTGACCGCATGGGACTGGAGGGAGGGAGAGGTGGGACTGACCGCACGGGACTGGAGGGAGAGGTGGGACTGACCGCACGGGACTGGAGGGAGGGAGAGGTGGGACTGACCGCACGGGACTGGAGGGGGAGGTGGGACTGACCGCACGGGACTGGAGGGAGAGGTGGGACTGACCGCACGGGACTGGAGGGAGAGGTGGGACTGACCGCATGGGACTGGAGGGAGAGGTGGGACTGACCGCACGGGACTGGAGGGAGGGAGAGGTGGGACTGACCGCACGGGACTGGAGGGGGAGAGGTGGGACTGACCGCATGGGACTGGAGGGGGAGAGGTGGGACTGACCGCACGGGACTGGAGGGAGAGGTGGGACTGACCGCACGGGACTGGAGGGAGAGGTGGGACTGACCGCACGGGACTGGAGGGAGGGAGAGGTGGGACTGACCGCACGGGACTGGAGGGAGAGGTGGGACTGACCGCACGGGACTGGAGGGTGGGAGAGGTGGGACTGACCGCACGGGACTGGAGGGAGAGGTGGGACTGACCGCACGGGACTGGAGGGAGAGGTGGGACTGACCGCACGGGACTGGAGGGGGAGGTGGGACTGACCGCACGGGACTGGAGGGAGAGGTGGGACTGACCGCACGGGACTGGAGGGAGAGGTGGGACTGACCGCATGGGACTGGAGGGAGAGGTGGGACTGACCGCATGGGACTGGAGGGAGGGAGAGGTGGGACTGACCGCATGGGATTGGAGGGAGGGAGAGGTGGGACTGACCGCATGGGACTGGAGGGGGAGAGGTGGGACTGACCGCATGGGACTGGAGGGAGGGAGAGGTGGGACTGACCGCACGGGACTGGAGGGAGAGGTGGGACTGACCGCACGGGACTGGAGGGAGGGAGAGGTGGGACTGACCGCACGGGACTGGAGGGAGAGGTGGGACTGACCGCACGGGACTGGAGGGGGAGGTGGGACTGACTGCACGGGACTGGAGGGAGAGGTGGGACTGACCGCACGGGACTGGAGGGAGAGGTGGGACTGACCGCACGGGACTGGAGGGAGAGGTGGGACTGACCGCACGGGACTGGAGGGGGAGGTGGGACTGACCGCACGGGACTGGAGGGAGAGGTGGGACTGACCGCACGGGACTGGAGGGAGGGAGAGGTGGGACTGACCGCACGGGACTGGAGGGAGAGGTGGGACTGACCGCACGGGACTGGAGGGAGGGAGAGGTGGGACTGACCGCACGGGACTGGAGGGAGAGGTGGGACTGACCGCACGGGACTGGAGGGGAGGTGGGACTGACCGCACGGGACTGGAGGGAGAGGTGGGACTGACCGCACGGGACTGGAGGGAGAGGTGGGACTGACCGCACGGGACTGGAGGGAGAGGTGGGACTGACCGCACCGGACTGGAGGGAGAGGTGGGACTGACCGCACGGGACTGGAGGGAGAGGTGGGACTGACCGCATGGGACTGGAGGGAGGGAGAGGTGGGACTGACCGCACGGGACTGGAGGGAGAGGTGGGACTGACCGCACGGGACTGGAGGGAGGGAGAGGTGGGACTGACCGCACGGGACTGGAGGGAGAGGTGGGACTGACCGCACGGGACTGGAGGGGGAGGTGGGACTGACCGCACGGGACTGGAGGGAGAGGTGGGACTGACCGCACGGGACTGGAGGGAGAGGTGGGACTGACCGCATGGGACTGGAGGGAGAGGTGGGACTGACCGCATGGGACTGGAGGGAGGGAGAGGTGGGACTGACCGCATGGGACTGGAGGGGGAGAGGTGGGACTGACCGCATCGGACTGGAGGGGGAGAGGTGGGACTGACCGCATGGGACTGGAGGGAGGGAGAGGTGGGACTGACCGCACGGGACTGGAGGGAGAGGTGGGACTGACCGCACGGGACTGGAGGGAGGGAGAGGTGGGACTGACCGCACGGGACTGGAGGGAGAGGTGGGACTGACCGCACGGGACTGGAGGGGGAGGTGGGACTGACCGCACGGGACTGGAGGGAGAGGTGGGACTGACCGCACGGGACTGGAGGGAGAGGTGGGACTGACCGCATGGGACTGGAGGGAGAGGTGGGACTGACCGCATGGGACTGGAGGGAGGGAGAGGTGGGACTGACCGCATGGGACTGGAGGGAGGGAGAGGTGGGACTGACCGCATGGGACTGGAGGGGGAGAGGTGGGACTGACCGCATGGGACTGGAGGGAGGGAGAGGTGGGACTGACCGCACGGGACTGGAGGGAGAGGTGGGACTGACCGCACAGGACTGGAGGGACGGAGAGGTGGGACTGACCGCATGGGACTGGAGGGAGAGGTGGGACTGACCGCACGGGACTGGAGGGGGAGGTGGGACTGACCGCACGGGACTGGAGGGAGAGGTGGGACTGACCGCACGGGACTGGAGGGAGAGGTGGGACTGACCGCACGGGACTGGAGGGAGAGGTGGGACTGACCGCATGGGACTGGAGGGAGGGAGAGGTGGAACTGACCGCATGGGACTGGAGGGAGAGGTGGGACTGACCGCACGGGACTGGAGGGGGAGGTGGGACTGACCGCACGGGACTGGAGGGGGAGGTGGGACTGACCGCACGGGACTGGAGGGAGAGGTGGGACTGACCGCACGGGACTGGAGGGAGAGGTGGGACTGACCGCATGGGACTGGAGGGAGGGAGAGGTGGGACTGACCGCACGGGACTGGAGGGAGGGAGAGGTGGGACTGACCGCACGGGACTGGAGGGAGAGGTGGGACTGACCGCACGGGACTGGAGGGAGGGAGAGGTGGGACTGACCGCATGGGACTGGAGGGGAGAGAGGTGGGACTGACCGCATGGGACTGGAGGGAGAGGTGGGACTGACCGCACGGGACTGGAGGGAGAGGTGGGACTGACCGCACGGGACTGGAGGGAGAGGTGGGACTGACCGCATGGGACTGGAGGGAGGGAGAAGTGGGACTGACCGCACGGGACTGGAGGGAGGGAGAGGTGGGACTGACCGCACGGGACTGGAGGGAGAGGTGGGACTGACCGCACGGGACTGGAGGGAGGGAGAGGTGGGACTGACCGCATGGGACTGGAGGGGAGAGAGGTGGGACTGACCGCATGGGACTGGAGGGAGAGGTGGGACTGACTGCACGGGACTGGAGGGAGAGGTGGGACTGACCGCACGGGACTGGAGGGAGAGGTGGGACTGACCGCATGGGACTGGAGGGAGAGAGGTGGGACTGACCGCACGGGACTGGAGGGAGAGGTGGGTTGCAGCAAGTTGTTTTTTTTTCCCTTTCCCTTGGTCAGCAAACTACCCTCAGGCCAAACCCAGCCTGCAACCTATTTCTCTCCAGCCCAGCGAGCTAAGAACATTTTTTACTGGTTAAAAAAATAAAAAGAATAATATATCATGACATGTAAAAACTAGATGAAATTCAAATGTTGGTGTCTGTGAGTCAAGTCCCATTGGCACACACGTCCCATTGGCACACAGCCCCTCCCTCTCGTTATGTGTCACCTTTACTGGCTTTGGCACCAAACGGGCAGACGTGGGTACTTCCGACAAAACTGAAAAGATTCCGTATGTGGCCCTTGTAGAGAAAGCTTGCAGACCCCTGCTTTAGAGACAGGAGGTATGAGAGTTTAGGCTTTGGTGTGGGTGGCTGGGGAGGTCCCCTGGTTCAGGAAATGGTGATTCCAAGGGCGGTTGCTGTCTGGGTGCTGGTGCTGTCCTCCTCCTCTGTCCACCCCATATCTAATGCATTCTGAGCGCTCGCTGGGCAGTCAGTGCAGGGCGGGACGACAGTCACGTGTTGCTTCCCAAGACATACAGTCACGGGCCCCTTAACAACAAGGATGCATTCTGAGAAATGGTCATTAGGTGGCTCTTGGAAGGTGCACCTCATTTACCCCTAGGCTGGGTGGCATAGCCCGTCGCTCCCACGAGTGACGTCTGTGCTACGACAGTACCATGGCTATGACATCCCTAGGCCATAGGAATTCTTCAGCTCCGTCATAGTCATGGGACCACTGTCATGCATGTGTCCCTCCTTGCCTGGAAGGTCGCTGTGCAGCGCATGACGGCACTCCCATGTCAGCGGGTGCCTCGCTGGCCCATCTCCTGCCCCTGCTCACTCTGTCTGCCACCTTCCAGCAGCTCCCCGCCCTAAAGCCATCCTGATGCTGCTTTTCCGCCATTTCTTCCTCTGTGCATGTTACCCCAAACTCCACAGGGACTGCTGCTTGCTTGACATGCATTCTGGAACCTTCTGGGATCCTGTCCCAGTGCCCCCGAGCAGAAGCGGCAAGCAAGGGCCAACTCAGCCCAGGCGCTGCCTCTGTCCAGGCCCTCTGTCCAGGTCGACAGGCATCTTCCCCTCCCCAGGGGGAGTGCAGGCTCCAGATGAGTTTCTGTCTCCCCAGCTGAGAACCTTTGTCTTGGTTCTGGTTGCTGTAACACAATACCATATGCTGGGCTGCTCAACGAACATTGATTTCTCACAGTTTTGCAGGCTGGAAGTCTAGATCAGGGTGCAGCACACTGGAGTTCTTGGTAAGGATCCTCTTCCTGATTTCTGCCCAGCTGCCTTCTCACTGTATCCCCACGAGAGAGGGAGAGGAACCAGCTCTCAGTCTCAGTTCTGTCTCCCCGTGAATCTGAGAGTGCGCTGAGGCCGGGAACCTTCGTCCCCTTCGCACCTAGACAGGATGTGGGACAGGAGTTAGGCACATAAATAAATGAATGAATGAATGGAAAGAAAATATATGATTGGTAATAATCCTTCATTCATTCAACAAGCCAACCCTGCACAGTCCTCACTCTCAGCTGGGGACATCCGTTGCAAAAGTTCAATCACCTCTGGCCCTGGCCAGTCCCAGGTGGCACCTCAGCTGTCACCAACCTGTCCCCTGACAGTGCCCTGGATGAGGCCACCACACCTCCCTCCTGACTCACAAGCATGGGGCTCTTCTAGCAGCCCTACTTGACTACTCTTGGATCTGTGGGGCTTTTGGTTCTCTGAAAGTCACTCTCTCGTTTATCAAAGGGGGACTTCATGTTCCACCTTTGACCCACGACTCTTTTGTACTATTTGCAAGACTCTGAGGCTTTTTTTTTTTTTTTTTTTTGAGACAGCGTTTCACTCTTTTTGCCCAGGCTGGAGTGCAGTGGCATCATCTCAGCTCACTGCAACCTCTGTCTCCCAGGTTCAAGTGATTCTCCTGCCTCAGCCTCCTGAGTAGCTGGGATTACAGGCACCCGCCACCACGCCTGGCTAATTTTTTGTATTTTTAGTAGAGAGGGGGTTTCACCATGTTGGTCAGGCTGGTCTTGAACTCCTAACCTCCAGTGATCCACCTGCCTCAGCCTCCCAAAGTGCTCAGATTACAGGTGTGAGCCACCATGCCCAGCCGAGTCTGAGCCCTTTTAAAGATGGGTGGCCATGGACTACCAGTCTGGTGAAAGTTATGGACTCCTTCTCAGAATAATGCTTTCTTTCTGTTTGTTTTCGGTTTTGGTTTTGGTTTTTTGAGACAGGGTCTTGCTATGTTGCTAAGGCTGGAGAGTAGTGGTAAGAACCTAGCTCACTGCAGCCATGACCTCCTGGGCTAAAGGGATCCTCCCACCTCAGCCTCTCAAGTAGTTGGGGCTACAGGTGCATGCCACCATTTCTGGCTAATATTTTGCATTTTTTGTAGAGATGGGGTCTCCCTATGTTGCCCTTGCTGGTCTCAAACTCCTGGCCTCAAGCGATTCAAATACCTTGGCCTCCCAAATAGCTGGAATTACAGCTGTGAGTCACACTGCCAGGCCAATTACCATAATTTTTAAGTACTAATGAGCATAAGTGATATTTCAAAGTGCCTACAAGAACTATGATTTGACATGTGATATGAAAGGATCTGTGATTTCTTTGTGTTTTGCCGGTGTATGAGACAGAGTCCGCCTCTGCTGCCCAGGCTGGAGTGCAGTGGCACAACCTTGGCTCACTGCAGCCTCCACCCCTGGGGCTCCTGCGATCCTCCCGCCTCAGCCGCATCTGTGATTTCCATTAGCAATAAAGGTCCTGTTAATTCCACTGTGGATTGTAGCCTCCTTTCAGAATGGAAAACCCTATTTCAGTTCGTGATTAGGAAAAATATGAGTTCTGCTATTGTTCCCACCCAGATTCACAGATCTCCTGTTATCCCCGCCCCCTAGGAAAGGGAATCTTTCGGCCTTCTCGGGGCCAGGCCTTCACCTCCGCCTACAGGCAGGAGATGGCGCCAACAGCAAGAGGTTCCTTCTGACTGTGGCCTATAATTAGGTCAAGTGGCAGCATAGGTTGACGTGCAAGCAGGGACTAAGTCTGCGGATGTGACTTGCATGAGGTGGGCATGACTGTGCTACGAGCATAACTAAGAACATCTTCATGTAAGTGAGCGGGTGTTTTATGAGAGTGTGCACTAAGATGGGAAATCATCCACAGCATCCACTAAAATAGAGTTTGGAGGCCTTAAGTCTGTGCACACATCCGCCCGCGGTGTCCGGGGAGAGAGCGAAGTGCCGGGTCCCTGCGAAGGTGCAGTTCCTGGAGGAGGCCCTCAGGCTCTCAGGACAGCGGATGCTGGGACTCCACATTCTCCTTCTGCTTTTCCCCTGGTCGCCTGTCACCCGTGGCAAGTGTCTCTCCTGTTGTTGTTGTTGTTTTTATAAATAGAAACAAGGTCTCATTATGTTGCCCAGGCTGGTCTCAAACACCTGGATTCAATCAATCCACCCACCTCTCCCTCCCAAAAGTTCTGGGACTTCAGGTGTGAGCCGACGCACCCAGCCCTGTTCTATTTCTGATTATAATCCTGAGCTTTGTCCATGTGTCCCTTTAAGCTTGGCTAATGGTGCTGAGCACATAAGAAAAGGAACTACCAGACTTGGAAGGCTGAGGCAGGAGGATCGCCGGAACCCAGCAGTAGCAGACCAGCCTGTACAACGTACGGAGACCCCATTTCTACTAAAACATAGAAGAATAAAAATCAGCCAGGTGTGGTGGCGGGCGCCTGTAGTCCCAGCTCCTCGGGAGGCTGAGGCAGGAGAATCGCTTAAACCTGGGAGGCGGAGGTTGCAGTGAGCGGAGATCATGCCATTGCACTCCAGCCCGGCGACAGAGCGAGACTCCATCTCAAAAAAAGAAAAAAATATATAGAATTTTGGCCCATTAACTACACTAGATATTTATTTCTCTATATAATCATTATGATGTTATACAGAGATTGAGCCACAAGGATAATCTTGCAATGGGGAAAAAAAAAATCTGACCCTAAATGTTCAACAACAGTGGCTGCTTAGATATCTAGAGTTCTTCCAAACACTGGAACAATAAAAATGGTGTTGTGGGCTGTTTTCTTCTTCCCGCTGATACCAATCCTGCTCCGGTCTGGTTGTGGTATACAGGGAGTTCCGGCGGGCCCAGGTCGCCTCTCCTCCTGCAGCCCTGGGCCCGGGCTCCGCTGCGTCTGGCGCTGCAAGACCTGCGGGCCGAGATCCCGGGGCGAGGGACCCTGGGCAGCGCGATCTGCACAGCGCCAAGCCTGCATCGCGCCCCCGCCAGGACCAGAGCCGCGCCGCGGTGGAGTCCTGAGCGCCCCCAAGTGGTCACGTGTGCGGCGGCGACCCAAGAATTTGAAAGAGTCGCGGAAAACTGCACTCGTCATAGAGCATCTGAAGGTTCCTAGAGGGAGCTGTGAACGGTTAACAAAAAACACGGCCATAGGGTCCCCTGGTGGCGTTTTGAAGGGCGACCCCTCCCCTACCCCCGCGTGGCCTGTGGCTCTTTGTTTACAATTTCATAAAGGCGAAAAATAAAATGTAGAAATGAGCGGCATCACAGTACCTTTGTTGAGTATTTTTTTCTTTTTCTTTTTACTATGGAATCTTTCCAGCGAAGTTAAGTACTTTTTAAAAGGCAAGTTACAAAACACAATGCAAAGTATTCTTATTAAAACATAGCTCGGGGCCGGGCGCGGTGGCTCACGCCTGTAATCCCAGCACTTTGGGAGGCCGAGGCGGGCGGATCACGAGGTCAGGAGATCGAGACCATCCTGGCTAACACAGTGAAACCCCGTCTCTACTAAAAATACAAAAAAATTAGCCGGGCGTGGTGGCGGGCGCCTCTAGTCCCAGCTACTCGGGAGGCTGAGGCAGGAGAATGGCGTGAACCCGGGAGGCGGAGCTTGCAGTGAGCTGAGATCGCATCACTGCACTCCAACCTGAGCAACAGAGCGAGACTCCATCTCAAAAACAAAAACAAAACAAAACAAAACAAAAAAACCAAAAAACAAACAAACAAAAAGAGCTCGGCTAGGCGCGGTGGCTTACTCCTGCAATCCCAGCAGTTTGTGAGGCCTAGGCAAGAGGAGTTCGAGATCAACCTGGGCAATATGGCGAAACGCGTCTCTACAAAAAATACCAAAATTAGCCAGGCGTGGTGGTATGCACCCGTGGTTCTAGCTGCTCCGGAGCCTGAGGTGGGAGAATCGCTGGAGCCCAGGAGGTCGAGACTGCAGTGAGCTGTGTTTGTGCCACTACAGTCCAACCTGGGTGGCAGAGCAAGACCCCGTTTGAAAAATAAATAAATATGTAAATAAATAAGTAAATAAGTAAATAACATAGCTCGTCGAGCTGAGTAGGGTGGCACACGCCTGTAATCCCAGCTACTCAGGAGGCTGAGGCGGGAAGATGGATCGAGCCCAGGAGGTTGAGCCCAGGTTGGGCTAAACTGCGTAAACCACCCCCAACCCCTGCCTCAAATATATATATATATAAATATAAGACAAATAAGTTAAAGTATCCATGAAAATAGTCTTAAAAGCTCTAAAACAAAATAATAGCAATATGTGTGGCATGGTTGAGGACGCTTTTTATGTTCTTTAAGCTCATTTATTCCACTTTTTCTTCTTAGGTGTGTCTAATTATTCCACAGCGAGCACATGTTAATGAAAAAGGTTTAGTGTCTAAACATAGAAATAGGAAATCCTCCGGAACTGAAAGAACAGGCTGGAGGGGACCGAACAGAGCCTGGCACGTGCTCCAGGAGCGCCTCGGGGGCTGAGCGCTGGTAGAGGCGGCCTCTGTCTCCCGATCACTCTGCAACACAACGGGATGCCCACCTAGCCTGAGGATGCCAAGTGGACACAGGAAGCCAGCGTGGCCACACAGCAATGAGGAAGCACAGGACCCCCCTCATCCCCTCCCAGGGGCTTCTTTCAACAAGTTACAAATACAAAGACAGGTAAGGAACTTGGAAAGGCTTTTCTGCTGGGAGGCTCTACCGTATTTGGTTCTCTGGCCTGAAAACTGTCATAGGGAGAACTCGAAGGTGGCCCCCAAGATTCCCACCCGGCGCACACGCCCTGTAGACCACCTGCCTCTGAGTGAATGTGATGGCATGTCACTCCCACAACCATGCCACATTTCACGGAACAAAGGATTGCGCAGCTGTGATTGAGGTTCCTGGTCAGTTGATTTTGATAAATCAAAAGGGAGATTATCCTGGGTGGGCCTGACTTAATCAGGTGAGCCCTTTAAAAGAAGGTGGAGTTCCAGAAACACCGTGCACCGCTGGCCTCAAGGAAAGGGGCCTCTGGTTGCCAAGAGTGGCCCTCAGCTGACAGCCAACAAGCAAACAGGAGATTTCAGTCCCACAGCCACAAAGAAATGCATTTTGTCAACAACCAGGGAGGCTGGAAGAGAACCCCCCTGCCTCAGATGAGGCTGCAGCAATGGCCAACATTGTGATGTCACCTGCTGCGGTATCAGTAGAAGACCTTGCTAACTTGTACCCCACAAAAAGCGAGATAATAAATCTGTGCTGTCTTAAGACACTAAGTGTGTGGTAATTTGTTACACACCAGTAAAATCTAAAACAATAGCATTTCCAACTAAGAAAGTCATGTTTAAAGAAACAATTTTCATACAGATATATCTGTACTGTGTAAAGATTTCTTATGTACAGAGATCTTAAGTGCGCATGGAATTGAATACACGTGTGTACCTATCACCCAGATCGAAAAGGAACATTTCCAGCATTACAAAAAATTCCTCATGTCCCTTGCAAGTCAGTACCTGCACCTCCTTCTCCCAAGTGACAGGATTTTTAACTTCTGTCACCATAGATTACTTTGGCTCGTGTGTGAATGTCATATGTGGAATCAATAGAATGCAGATCGTTGGTGTCTGGCTGCATTTGCTCAACATTGATGACGGTGAAATCCGTCCATGCTGTTTGCAGCAGTAAGCTCATTATCAGTGTTATAATAATCCCATATAAGACTATATATATAATAAAAAAATAAAATAAAATAAGACTGTACACAATTTTATTTATCCAATGTGAAGATGGTGGGCATTTGGACTGTTTCCATAAGTGAGTTATTATGAATGAAGTTGCTAAGAACGTTTCTGCTCATGACTCATAAAGTCA